>NW_027150554.1:305000-562500 GCF_001643675.1 Monocercomonoides exilis | reverse complement strand
GAAGAAGAAGAAGAAGAGGAAGGAAAAGAAGAAGAAGATGCAGCAGGAATTGAAGAAGAAGGGATAATTGCATCATTAACAGAAGAAGAAGGATTATTATTATTATTATTATTATTATTATTATTATTATTATTATTATTATTAGCAGCAGCAGATGTATTTGAAGAAGAAGAGGAAGAGGAAGAGGAAGAGGAAGAAGAAGATGACGACGACGATGAAGCAAACAAAGACGGAGGAGGTGGAGAAGAAGGCGAAGGCGAAGGAGAAGGTGAAGAAGCAGTCATCGAATACAGCTGAGGCGAAGAAGAAGAAGGAGCAGCATAAGAAGAGAGCAAAGGAGAAGTGAATGAATGAGTGGAGAACAAAGAGGTGGAAGAAGAAAGAGAAGAATTGGTGTCAAAGAGATTGCCAGATGAGACAGCAGAAAAAGGAGGAGAAAGAAAAGTGTCAGCAGAAAGAGCAGAGGAAGAGTAATAGGAGGAGAAGGAGGAGGAGGAGGAGGAACCTAATAGAGAAGAAGAGGAAGAAGAAGATGATGATGAGGAGGAGGAGGAAGAAGAAGAAGAGGAAGAGGAAGAGGAAGAGGAAGAGGAAGAAGAAGAAGAAGCAGGTGGATCTGAAGAAGAAGACGACGACGAAGAAGACGAAGAAGACGAAGATGATGAAGAACCACCATCTGCTTCAATCAAATCCTTCCTTGAAATCGAAGGGAACGTCGAAGTAGAATGCTGCCTATGAGCAGTTTTAGGAGAGAAGATTGAAGGGCGAGAAGAAGTCGGAATGAATGAAAGCGTCTTTCGGAGAAATACCTCGTTGGAGATCGGCACGAAATGGGCGTCGGAGTAATACGACGTAATTTCTCCGCCGGAGAAACTTGGTTTTATTTCTCCGTCTGGATTGAGAAAAGATGCGTTTGCGACGCTGCTGTTGCTGCAAGTGTTGTAGTTGCTGCAGTTTGTGATGCTCAGCCGAGGGTTGCTGAGGTTGTTGGGAGAAGAAGAGGAAGAGGAAGAAGAAGAGGAAGAGGAAGAGGAAGAAGAGGAAGAGGAGGAGAAAGGGAAGGAAATGGATGAAGAAGATGGGTTTGAAGAAGAGGAGGAGGAGGAAGGAAAAGAAGAAGAAAATGAAGAAGCAGAAGAAGAAGGAGGAGGAAGAGAAGAAGAAGAAGGTATTATTTGTGTTGAAGAGATGTTTGTTAGAGTAGACGAAGTGTTTTTCTTG
This sequence comes from Monocercomonoides exilis, assembly GCF_001643675.1. Taxonomy (NCBI): domain Eukaryota; phylum Preaxostyla; order Oxymonadida; family Polymastigidae; genus Monocercomonoides; species Monocercomonoides exilis. The sequence goes on along the minus strand of NW_027150554.1, from coordinate 561,279 downwards.
ATGAAGTTTTTGTGGTCGTATGAATCAGAAGAGTTGATAAGGGTAGAAGAAGAGGAGGAGGAGATGGAGGCAGAATTGAATAATGGAGAAGCAGAAGCAGAAGCAGAAGAAGGAAAAGAAGAAGAAAATGAAGAAGAAGAAGAAGATGATGATGATGTTTTTGTTGTATAGCAATGAAGGGGAGGCGGCGGAGGAGGGAGAGGAAGAATGAATGGAGCAGACAGACGTGAAGATAGAGAAGAAGGTATTTGAAGCTGTATATCATTTTTATCTTCTTGTTTATCACGTTTCTCTTGTTTCTCTTGCATTTCTTGAATTTCTTGTATTTCTTGTAACTTTTGATGTTTTTGATGCTTTTGCTGTAGTTTCTGTTTCTTTTGCAGTTGAAGCTGAGGCTGTATATGAGAATGTGTCTGAGTGTGTGGCATAACACATGAACGAGCATATAACTGTGTCTGTGTCTGTGTCTGTGTCTGTGTCTGTGTCTGTGTCTGTGATTGTGTTTGTGTTTGCGATATTGAGGTTGATGGTGATGGTGATGGTGAATGAGATTCTGAATGAGATTGAGATTGTGCTTGCGCTTGTGCTTCTGCTTGTGCTTCTGCTTGTGCTTGTGCTTGTGCTTTTGCTTTTGCTTTTGCTTCTGCTTCTGCTTGTACTTCAATATTTGCTCTTATTTGTGCTTGTACAAAAAATTGTATTTGTGCTGGTGAAAGATCTTGTGATTGAGAATCTGTTTGAGAGTCTGTTTGAGAATCTGTTTGAGAATCTGTTTGAGATTTTGATAAAGATTCTGAATGTGAATGAGATTGCGTATGTGTCTGTGAATGTGTTTGTGAAAGAGAAGGCGTCTTGAGATGTTGCTGTGGTGAACAAGGAAGAGAGGAAAAGGACGAATTTTCAGAGGAAAGATGATGTGTGGAAGAGAATGGGGTGTTTGATGATGACAATAAGGAAGAAGAAGAAGAAGAAGATGACGATGATGATGATGATGAAGTACATAATTTGGTGATGTTAATAGAATTGGTGATGCTATCATTACTATTGCTACTATTAATTTTATTATTATATGGAATATTATTATTATTATTATTATTCAACTCATTTGATGCCAAATACGAAGAATTCTTCTTCATAGCTGATGCATCCCACAATGCCTGCGTCTCAGAAAGCAGACAATTATCTGCCAATTTCTGAGTCGATCGATTCACTGCCATTTCTTCTGGCGAAGGCAGCTGGTCATTCGAAATCTGATTGAAATGGGCGGAAGAAATTGTGAAGTTGCTTTCTTTGTTCTTTGAGGAAGATGAGAATAAAACTGAGGGATCAGAGATTTGATACGTGCTATCGGAATTGATGCGACTGAAAGGCTGCAAACGATCAAGAGACAAAGAAGAGGACGAAGATGTTGAAGAAGAAGAAGAAGGTGATGATGATGATGAAAATGAATCATTCGAAGTATAAGAAGCATTTGTAGGAATAATTCCGGCACTTACAGGATATGCCGGCAAAGTTTGGGATAAAGATGTATATTTCGAATTTGCCGGCAAATAAAAATGTGATGGGTTTGCAGCAGAATTTAATTTATATGGGACATTTGAAGATGTTCGAAAAGTCGGTGGTGGTGGAGGAGGAGGAAGAGGGAGTGAACGCCTTGTGCTTTGAAGAGCACCAGAAACAGCATTGATTGTGCCGTTGGCACTGAAATTTGATTTATCATTTGTACGAGCATCACCATCAGCACTATGACCAGCATTGCTATTCACATAGGAATAACCGTCATAAAATGTCCGAGTTGTGTCTAAAACAGCCAAAGCAGCTGGCATTGAACTGGATGTTTCTTTCAGCTCTTTCGGTTCTTTCTGCTTTTTGTGTTCAGAAAGGCTGTTTTGATGGCTATGCTGATGATTGTAGTTCATTGCTGTTTGCAGAATGGAATTCGGAGGGGAAGAATTCATTGAAATACAAGTTGAAGAAAGTGAAGAAGAAGAAGAAGCCGTAAATGGAGGAGGTGGTGGAAGAGGCAAAAATGTTGACAAGGGTGACAATTAAGCTGAAGCAGAAGCTGTTGCTTTAACTCCACTCAGCACAGCAGGCATTCCCAAAGAAGAGGAGGAAGAAGAGGAAGAATAAGAAGAATCAATTGTTTTCTCTCTCTGCCTGTTAGCTGCCTCCACCTTCCCTTTCTCTCTCCACTCCTGTGAAAGAAGATGTGTTCTGTGTGAAACAGACGCCGAAGCCGACGCAAACGCCGGAGATGGAGAAAAAGACTGGCTTTTATGCGACGCAGCTCCGTTTCGAGAGGCAGAGTCATCAACTAACTGATGCTTAGAGACAGAAGAAGAGGAAGAAGATGATGATGAGGAGGAGGAGGAGGATGAGGAGGTGGAAGAAGAAGAAGAAGGGGAGATGGACGAGCTGATGTGATGATTGCGGCGGAAGGGGTGGAGACTCGACTGGCGCTGATGATGCTGCTGCTGTTGCTGTTGCTGTTGCGAAGTTTGAGGCTGGGCGTCTGAATACTTCAAATTAGACGTCTTTCGCTGGTGAGAGACAGATGCCAGCAGCATTTGGACGGAGTCTTCTGTTCCGTCCGTCTTTTCTGGCTTCAGTTTGATTCGCTCTAATTTTTTGGCTTTTGTCTCCGCAAAGCGAACGGTCAGTTGAGGAGAAAGAGGCCCAAGATGTGAGCCGTCCACAGATTTTCGAGCAATAATCGCATCTTCAATACGAGCAAATCGAACGAATCCGATTTGCCTGCTCCTTTGGGTCACAGGGTCTACCATGATTTTAACATCTGCAACTTTTCCATAAGGCTGAAAAAGCTTGTATAGATCATCTTTGATTAATTTCAAAATGTTCATTCAAAATTTAATTAAAAAAAATAAAATTCTTTGTGAAAAATAAAAGGAAAAACCTTCCGTTGTTGTAAAGCTCAATGGCTTGATGTAAAGATTTATGTTTGGAGGATCAGGTTCTGGTTCTTTTATCACATTTGAAAGCCTCACGAGTAATGTTTTCCCGTCAAATTGCTTCCTATCCCAAGCCTTAATTGCCGCTTGTGCTTCTTCTGGCTTTGAGAATCGAACAAATCCAATTCCCAAGCTTTCCCCTGTACTTCTTCCAATCTGATTTAAATTAATAAAGAAATAGAAAATAACAAGAAAAAAAGGTATAAAACCATGACTTTTGCTGATTCAATTGATCCGTATGGAGAAAACATTAAGTGAAGCTTTGCGTCATCTATGTGACTTGGAAGATATTTGACAAAAACGTTATATGGATCAAGTTGCTCGTTTTGTGTTAATTCTTTTATTTGGCTATTAGAGGGGGCATCCCTATTAAACATGAATAAATGAAAATATTACATCAAAAAAGAAATTGTATGTTGCTTAATAATTGCTCAAACATCTCTTCTCAGCTTCAATAAAGAATTATTTTCTATACTCGATCAACCCTTAATTTGGTTCACTGAAAATTTATTAATAAAAATTATATGAAAAATAACTTTAAAATCCATGAAGTGAAATGACAAGACGTCAAAAAAACTTATCTAGAAGATGAGGATGGTTCCTCCTCCTCTTCTTCTGTTGGTATTGTTGATGTGATTCTTTCTTTTTCAATAAGTTGAGAAACACGCTCCATTTTGGAAAGAAGAAGTGTGACCGATGATGTCCAGTTATCCAACACGCCAACAGATGAAAAAGGCTGCACAAAGTTTATTGTTCTAATTTTAAACGAAAAATAATTCAAATAAAATAGAAAAAAAATATTCAAAAAGACTAATCAAACCCTTCAGGTCGATTAATTTTTCCGTATATCTCTTTTGACACAACCATTCGAGAAACAACTTTTTCAGTCTCCTAAAAAAACAATTATTTTTATAAAAAAATAAAATAAATAAAAACAAAAATAAAAATAGAATGAAAGAAGAAAGAAATTTCATATCAAATAGTTATTTGCATTTAATATATATAAACAGCCACAAACTTCTTTTGAAAGAGAAAGGAGTTCAGCAAGGCGACTGAAATGCATTTGCTTGTAGAACTTTGCAATGACTCTGAGATCCTGTGAAGAGCACAAAACAGTGTTGCATAATCATATCAATAAAAAGTGAGAAAAAAAGAAGGGAAAATAAATATTAAATTCACTAAAATAAATTAAAAATAAAAATAGAAAATCAAATTGCTTGTCTTTTCGAATAAGTAATTTCTCGATTTCTCAATCATACGTGTTCTGTTATTCGCTGGTACAACTTTTCCAAAAACGTTTTCTTCAGTTCTTCTTTGTTGTTCAAAACCGAACACCGATTTTCACCTGAATAGCAAATATCAAAGAAATAGCACGACATAAATTATTTGAATAATGAAACATACAGAAAAAAGTGTTGGGGGAAAAACTTATGAAATGTGAAAGAGAAAGATGGTATTTCAAACCAGCAATAGGAATATTTCCTTCAAAGATTGGAGATTCAGAGAGAAGAGAAGGCACAACATGCTGCTTGACAATCGGAAGATCGATTCGCTCGTCTTTCAAAAACGACTCAGCAACCATTCTTCATAATAAAGAAAGATAAATAGCAAATACAGTATTCATTAATTAAAGAAATAAAAATTAAAAATTAAAAAGAATTTTTTTTTTTATTTTTCGTTTGAAATTCAACAATAATGATGCAATAACTCATTTCAATAACAAAGCTGGGGAAAAAAGTAATCCCAATTTCGAACATAAAAACTCCTCTTTAATGGCTCTTAACTCAAATCGCAATAACACAGCATACGAAAGAGTCTTAAACTTGCTTGATGCCTTTGTCTCCTTCACGCAGTCCATGTTCAGATCCCTTTGCTCTTCGCTCAGAGGCGCCATCACAACAAACGAAGCAAAGCCAGCAAGCGCCATGTCGAGCGTGGCAATAACTTTCTCTCTCCTCTTCTCGCCTTTTGTTTTGACTTCGTCAATTTCCATTTTTCCTGATTCTTCTTTTTCATTTTCTTTCTCTGCATCAGCTTCGTCTTCTTCTTTGTCTTCCCATCCTTCCCATCCGCCTGTTTGCAATGATTTTTGATCTTTCTTCAGCTTCTCTTTTTCGCATGCCTTGTAAATTGCTCGATAATCCCTGGCAACAGAAATGTAATCATCTTCGTGCAAATGAATCATAATCATTTGTGTGTAATATGCAACCTAATCATCAGTTGATAAAGAATTGGATAAAATATATTTGTAATAGTAAATTAATAAATAAAAATTGAATGCGCACATAATGTTTTTCTGTTTGCTTTAGAGAAAATTTCTTCGCTTGAATGCCTGCTTGAATGAAATTGTCAACCGCCAAATTTAATCTTACTTGTTCGATAAGGATTTTGGCTCTCTCATCGCGAGAAAGCGTGCCTGCTGTTTCCACTTGCACCTCCATCAGTACGTCAGCGGCTTCCTTCAATTTTCCCAACCTTTCATACATATATGTAAGCATTCTTGTCAATTCTATCCTCAATGCTTCGTATGCAATCTGAACGCATAAACAAAAACATTCTTTGCAAAATCAAAGAAAAATAAAATTAGCTCTAACGTTTCCATCTGTAACTCTTCTAAGGGTTTGGATAAGTGCGACAGCAATTTCGCCATCAGGTAATTGCTTTGCAAGTTTTGAGCAATGCTTAAATAAAGATTTCAATGACTATATCGTGAAACAAATAAAAAATCATTATATAGCTACGGGCATAGAATCAAAAGCTCAAAATGAAACCTCAATTATTGGTCCACGGACTTTTGTCAATTCTTCAATGCGGTTGTTCAATTGTTCCCACATTTTTCCATCAAATAAGTATTGTGCAGTAGCAATAAGAACCTGTGTTTCGCTTTCTGCGTCTTGTTGCTGTATGAATAAAACAAAATTCTTAATTATTGTCAAAAATAAATGAAACAAACTTTGCGGTATGTTCGTTCAGCAACGGATAAGCATTGCATGACACCTTGAAAATCGCCTTTTTCATGTAGTTTTTTAGCTGTCTCTAGAACCTGTGCAATCGGAACTTTCTCTGGATTTTTTGAAGATTCAATATCCATTCTTTTTGAAAACATTATGGGAGTAATTATTTATTTGGTGCTAAAATATATCTCTTTGAGAATTTAATTTCACTCAATGCTTCCATAATCTTTTCTCATCTTTTTATTTTTTTCAATATTTTATATCAAAAGATAATGTCTGAATAGATTAATAAAGAGGGTGATTTTTAAACCCGGACTTTTTTGAAAAAGTCCGGGTTTAAAAATCACCCTAAATCCTTTCTTTGAGCAATATTTAATAATTAAAATTTGTGAATCAAAAAAACAATTTTAGAAAAAATTAAATAAGTTCGAAACTACTTTTTTCCAAAGCACCCTTTTGTTTAAAAGCATGATCAGAAACGAATTATTACCACTCATTTTTCATCTCTCTCTCTCTCTCTCTCTCTCTCTCTCTCTCTTTTTTTTTTTTTTTTTTTTTTTTTTTTTTTTTGAATTGTTTTTGTTTTGTCTTGTTTTGTTATTCTTTATTCTTCATTGCATTTTGAAGAGCATTTTTCAACCTTAACCAATCAATGTCTGACATTTGACTCATCAAACCACATCTTCTCCATTATCTCAATAATTTCTTTTCTTTTTATATCTTCAATCAAAGTCCGAACTCCGTCTCTCATTATCTTCTGCACTTCCTCCGCTTACACACAACCCACCTATCTTGCTATTTCTGATTGTTGTTTCCCTCATCTCCACATAGCTGTTCTCAATATCAACCAATGACCCATTCCATTTGCACAATCCTTCTTTTCTATTGTTTTTTTCATTGACTATTTCATCTTCTCTTTCTCCATCAAACACACACACCTCAATCCTCACATTCTTTGAATTCCCGATCTGCATCATGCTTCCCTTGTTCACCGAATTCTCGCATTTTCCAAACGAGCAGTACAGCACGCTCACCTCTTGCTCAGCTTCTTCCATTCCGATAGCACACCCTTCCGACAGAACGCTCACATTTTCAATAACCATCTCTTTCATTTCCACTTTCGCTTTGCCTCCCACCATTACCACATCGCTTTCACATTCAATGTTTGTGATGATTGTCTCAACCACTTCCACTTTTGACTCTTCACAAAATGAAAGCACTTATGCTGATGAATGAAGATTCCTGAATGCTGAATCAAATATCCTCAGCTCTCTTCTTTCCACACTCACAACTGAACTGTTCACTTTTTATTCAGTTTCGGTTGTACAGAATTCACATTTTTGTATCTCCATTGATCCGTCCTTCACTTTGAAATGATAAAAGTGAGTTGCTTCAAATCCATCTTCAAACTCGAATGAGCACTTCTCCACAGCGATTTCATTCACAAACTCCATGACGCAATCATTCTCTGCTGATTTTTCAATATCCGATTTCAACTTCACAATCGCTTGGGAATTTTTGAATGAATTCACATTCAGATCCCCAATCACACAGTCGCCAGAAACAACTCCTTCTCCGTCAATCAGAATCGCATTCATCACACCTTGCTCAATGTGGTCAATCCCACAATTGATACTGGAACAAGGATTGGTCTGAGCCCCACATCGTCTGCCATCCGCCCCTGACCCGTTCAAAAACACTTGAAGCCCATAAAAGAATGTTATCAGCGGAATCAGATCAACATCTGTCTCACCCTCAACATCCCTCCCGCAGATGGAGTTGTCTGAGTTCAATGATTCCTGGTTGAAGTTCAAAGCAAACATCGTTTCGTTGATCTGTCGAATAATTGAGTAGCATTTGATGAATATATCTTTCCCAACAAAAGCCTCATTCATACAAAACATGATATTCACAATGAAAATCCTCAGGCATGGTATCTGAGTTTCATCAGCATAGTTAACATTTGGATCGGCTCCATTGATAAACAGCTCTCCACTACGCTCTGATTCCGTCGAGCACGTTCAAATCGAAAAAGAGCAATCATTGATTTTTCAAAAATGATTCTTCAATCTTCACCACCACTTTCATTCCTCCTTTTTCTGCGCAATAAGCGCTTTTGATACTCTTCATTGCACACTCATCCAAAAAGCGTTTTATGGAATTATCAAATGAGACCTTAACACTAGCTCCATCTTTGTTTCATTAATTCGTGTGCTCGAAAATGAACAGTCGATAACTTTAAACGAAGGGATTCTATTATTTGTTTGGCTGTTTTTTTCAATATTCTGTGTTAATGAAACGCTCATTCATTTTTCAAGTTCAAGCTCATTTATTACAATCACGCATCTCCTCCTTTTCCAACCATCTGATTAATTCGAAACAAAAACACAAATATCACAGTTCAACTCATATAAAAACCTTTCACAAATCACAATTATATTAGTCACTTTTCAAAACTTCAATTCAATGTTAAAACAAACTTTTTGAACGCATTTAATTTTTAGTAACAAGGTTGGAAAATAATTATATTTATTTATTGGATTATTTGCATTCGAAAAGATTTGTTGAGTTCAAAGTCAATAGATAATTCTTGTTTGAATGTTTTATTATCATCGAAATGACAAGAAATTTAAAAAAAAATATTTTCAAACTTAGGTAACATAAGTTAATAAAGCAGTTAAAAAAAATGAACTTGCAAAAATATCTTTGAAAGTTCATTTTTTAAAACACTAAAACTAAAATTGAAATATTCAACAATTTGAAATAGTAAAATATTGATTGTTAAGACGTCATTTGTACATTCTTTATTCTCAAACAAATCTTTGAAATAATGCGAAAATATTAAATCGAGCAATTCCAATATTACAACGTGCTGATTTCTTGTAGTTGGAAAAAGTTAAATCTGAAGTTTAATTTATTTATCAAATAAAGAACAAAAAGTTAATGATCAATATATTTCGCTTTATTATTTAATAGCCAGTTTGAAGATACAAAAAGTTAAAATCTCACACATTTGTTTGAAAGCTTATAATTTGAAAATGCCATTCATCTGAAACGAGTGTACTCAAAAATACAGCCAGAAAGGATTATTTCTCCAACAATAAAAATATCAATGTTGAAATTATGGTACTTTAATACAATAAAAATGAATACTTGAAATAGGTAATTTATCTATTTTATAATTAAAAATTGATAATGACAAAAATATTAAAAAGTCACCAAAATTTCCGAATACAGTGAAAAAAAACGAAAAAATGCGAACTCGATATTGCACATCATCTTTGACCGACACATAAATCAAAAAAATCTCTTGTTGCAAAGGCTTAATTAATTGGTTAATCACAACTTTAAGAAACATTCAGAAACTCGTTTTTATTCAGATTTTTTGTGACAGAATGATTTGTTATAATATTATAAACATGCTAGGTGTGAATTTTTCATTTCTGTAATTCCGTTTTTTCCATGAAAAAAATCAAATTTTCGAAAATATTGCGGTTATGATCAAATTGAAATCTAAAATTTTTGTTTGATAATTTAACAATTTTTGGAAATTTCACAGTTTCGTTCAAATTGGTTTGTTTGTCAAAATCTTTCAATTCAAAGCATGTGAATTTAAGTAATTCGAAGTTCTTTTTTGTTTGTTATATTTTATTGTTTTTAAGGAATAAAATACGTGAAAATGAACTCATTGGATTTCCTTTTGCTTTATGGTTTTCTCCCGAACCAATATATAAGGTTTATGGTTTGTGAAAAAATTTTTTCATTTTTTTTAAAAAAGTGTTAGGGTTAAAATCAAATAATCACTTTTTCACGTGTTTGATAAAATGAAAAAAAAATAAATATTTGAATAAAGTGCTCACTTCTATTTTCATTTGTTTGTCAAAGAAAAAAAGGAAAATATTTCATAAAAAATTTGAAACAACTCTTTTTATAAATTGATTTCGATAAATATTATTTGAAATACGGGTGATTATTTTAAAAATCAAATTTTTTCATACAAAAATTTCTGTGCAAAAATTTTTCAAGAATACAAATCAAAAAATTGAAATGTGAAAAGGCCTATTGAATACATTTTTATCTTTGATTCGGAAAAACCATATGAATTCGGAAACAATTATCATGCTTTATCTCTTTTGAATTTTAAAATTTTCTTTTAAAAAACAAACAATTTTTGAAAAATCAACACCCAGAAAAAAGATATAATTTCAAAAATAATCCCCCAAATAATTGATCATAACCACAATGTTTTTGAAAATTTGATTTTTTTCATAAAAAAAACGGAATTACAGAAATGAAATATTCACCCCTATCATGAATTATTAAAGTATATAAAATTATTATATCACAAAAAATCTTAATAAAAACGAGTTTCTGAATGTTTCTTAAAGTTGTGATCTGCAACATATATCAGTCATTCAAATTTTCTTCATTCTATATTATCAAAAAGATTCAAAATTCGATTTATTTAATTTATTTAGGGTTTGATTTTTATTTGAACCTTGTTTTTATTGAATCCAAACTTTTTTCTCATCTCGCGATAAATTCTGTTTAAAAAAATGAAACAAGCACACAAACAATTTTGTTATATTGGAAAATAATGCATCTGGAAAAAAGTTTTTTCTTTTTTATTCTGATGATAAAATATCAAATTCTTTGGTATTTTTTTATCAATGTTTGACATTGATTAATAAAGTTTTTATAAGTATTTAATTCCACATTTTATATTTGCGACACTAATTTATTTTTCAATCACGTTTTATGAATTTCTGAAAAAAATTAACTTATTCCTTCAAGATTTCTATTTTATTTTATTTATACGATGAGTGAAAATTGTTGGAAAAATAAATATCGATAGTTTCAAGAATTTCCAAAAACGCGAATAAGAATTTGTAAAAAACAATGTTAACATTCAAAGAACTTAATTTCAAAAGCTCGTGGAAATACTTGTTAAACATTGATAAAAAAAAACTAAATAATATGATATCTTTTTATCAACATGGGACAAAATATTTGATTTCAGGCATTTTTTTTGAAAAATTATGAACTTTTGATTAACTTTTTGTGATCAAAAAATTTGTAAAAAAATGAGTTCATTTTTTGACATTTGTGAAATGTTGGAAAACTTTGGGTTTTGATTTCAATGATGTTTGTTTACAGATATGAAAATCTAATTTATTTTGAAATCTGATAAAGTTTAATATGTTATAAGTGAAACAATTTTTTCATGCTTTGTGCAAAAAAAGCTTGAAAGTTCATATTTTCCCCCATATGAAATGAATGACTGATAAGAATTATTAATTCATGTTCTTCCGGTTCATAAAAGCAAAACTTTTAATGACAAATAGTTTCTTTCCCATTCTTGTAACCCAGCCCCAGTTAATATCATCAAAAAAGTCAATTTCCTATTAAACAACAAAGTTAATTTATTTTTTCCACTTGTTTGTTCAAAAGTGTTTCGTTGGAAATATTCTGACGAAAAATCTCAATTTCATTTATTTTTTTCCCACTTGTTGTCATTTTTATGTTTTTGTTAATTTGAAGATCATCATTACTCCGCATTAATCATAGATTTCTTCTTTTTCCCCTTCAAATAGTCATTTTTGTTTTTGTTTTTCTATTTCCTTTTTCCAGTTTTTTCATTCTTTTCTTTTTATTCATTCATTCTTTTTCAAACTTTGTTCCATTGTGCAGTGATGAAAATAAAAACAGACTTTTTTTTATAAATTCTTTCAATTGTTTGTTGAATTGCGAAATAATTCTTTAAATAAAATTTTTGATTCATAAGAATCAATTCATCTCATTTTCTCAAACATTAACAGAATAATCAAAACTATCCAAAGATAAACTACGAAAATTTTCTCTTTTAAGAATGTTAAATCTTTCTCGAAAACTAATGAAGGAATATTCGTATCCTTCTTCTTCCAACTTTTCAAACACTTTCCTATTCATTTTTTCAATTTCATCATCCTTTTCAACCTTTTCATTTTCCTCCACTTCTTTTTCATCTTCATCATCTCTCCTTTCTTCTCTCTTCTTTCCATTTAATTTCCTTGAAACATTCTGAAAAAATGTCAAGCCATTAAATGTAATTTTGTCCTTCGACGTTGGTTGCTAAATTTCCTCCAAGATTACATCAGCAGCACCACTCTCCAGCAAGTCTTTAATTTTCACTGCTCTGCAACCAGCTGCTCCTCTAAATATACTCATGCACCAGGTGCGTATTTCTATTTGATCAGCGTTTGATTCTTGAAAAATCTGAATAACGAGGTTTATAAGATCAACTTGTTCTTTACCATGTAATCCACTGTATTCCAAGTAAATTTTCAGTGTTCGGAGCCATCCCACTAAATGAATCTCTTCTTTCGTTTCTTTTCCTTTCTCTATCTCTTCTTTTCTCTTCCAATCAACACATTTCATCAGTTCTTTTAATTCTCTTTCTGCTTCTCTACAAAAATGCAGCTCATCAATAATGGCATCTTCCAAGCTTTTTTGACTCCAAAGTCGGCAAATCAAAAACTCCCAAGCAGATTGATATGCAAGCCTTGTCAGATTGTGATGTTCTTGATGATATTTGATGATATCTTTTGTTTCATTCAGGAAAAGTTTTGGCTCCATTTCCTTTGAAAAAAATAAACAAAGAAAAAATAAAAAAAGAAAAATTTATAATATCAAAATGGAAATAGAAATGTTCACACTGATAATGAACAAATACAACACAAAGCCAGTAATGCCATTTCCGCTTCGTTCTGAGTCTCCTCGTTTTCCTCTTTCTTCAACGCAACTTTCAGAAGACAAGGCACACAAATTGGATATAATTCTGATGAATTCCCGATGTTCAGCATAAGATAGCATTCGCAAAGATCTGCCAGTAGCTTTTCTCTCTTTCCTTCATCTTTCTCACTTTCATCAATCATCATCTTCTTTATCTTTTCCTTCAAAGAAGATTCTTCAAAACCATGCACCCATACATTTTTCAGCACATTGACACATCCAACATGCTTCAATAGCAAAATCATATTCTCTGCAGGTAATTTCTTTTCTTCAAATATTCTGCATATTTTGTCAAACAGTTCTTTTGTGATAACGGATTTAAATTCTTCTTTATTCATTTCATCAATTATCCCCTTCATTTCAGAGATTTTTTGTTTCTGATCTTCCTCATTGCGATCTTCAAGCTTGGAAAACAATTCTTTTAAAAAATAAGAAAGAAATACATTCTTCAGAATTAAAATTCAACAACGCTTGCAAACCAGTGAATCTTTCAATAATGCTAATCGTCTACATTTATGAAAATGCATTGAAGTCATTGAACAACACAATTTTGAATATTCATGTTGAATAAACACACGTTTGGACAGAAAAAAATACATGAAAATTTACGCTTAACAGCCATAAAAATATCTTTATTCATACCTTCCTTCTATATGCTGACATTTTTGAAAGATAATTCAAAGATAAAGAACGGTTTATCAATTGAAATATTTTATAATGGATTCTTCGATCGAACAGAAATATTTGAACAGAAATATCAAATACAAATTGAGAAATCCAAGCATTAATATTTCCTATAGAACAGGAAATAATATATCCTGTGATAACATCAGGCAATGTTGGAGTTGCATTGAAATTGAAATTCATTCTGTTGATTATTATATTTGTATGGTTCATGAAATTCAATTATTTTATTTTTTTGAAATAATAAATTTGTGTGCGTGTATTTTATGTTGTTCGATAAATCGTGAAGATATTTCCAACGGCAAATTTTGCAAAGATTCTTTTATTTGTTATTATCCAAAAATAGGAGAATTTTTGTCTATCATTGCAAAACGTCACTGGTGGACGGTGAGGACTGTTGATGACTGCTCATGTCAAACGATAGAAAGTGTTTAGTGCTGATTTATTTTGAACAAACCTGATGAAATTGAGAAGAAAACATTTCTGGACATGTTTCATAAGAGCAAGAAATAGATGCATTTGAGGATGGGAATAACCTTGGAAAGGACTATTGGTGAATTGGATGACAAATCTGTCGAAAACAGAAGGAATAATGAATTTTTATTGGAGGGAAACAGATACCAATGGAATAACATAGAGTTATTGACTGAAAAATATGTTAAGAAGGTTTGTTGTTGTTATTTATTTTGAAGTGATAATTATTTTTTCATTCAGGATGTTGAAAGAGCGAAGGATTAGATGGCTTTGAAGAAGAAGATGAAAAGCAGGAAAAGAAAATTAAAGGTGGACAGATGATATTCGAGACATAATGAAGATGCCTGACATTGGGCATTGGTGATGAATAGTTTTAGAGAAAAGAAGATTTTTTGTGAAAAAATGGAAGCGAAAAACTGAAAGAAATGGAATGAAAAAGATATTGATCAATATTTCCTATTTTTTGTTGGTAAGAGAGAAAGAGATTGAGCTGAAAGTGAAAAAGATTCAGAGGTTTCTGCTCGGAAGAAGAAAAAGATACTGAAGAAAAGAATTTCAATGATTTTCTCCGAAGATATATATTGGCTTTCATCTTCACAATTTTCAACAATGAATTATCTCATTCAATTCTTTCATCATCTATGTCTTCTTCTTCTTCAAATGAATCGGCATCATCTGAAGAATTTATTCATTTTTTGTTGCAACAAACATTTAGAATGAAATCAAGAAGAAGAAGACAATGAATAAGAATTGGATGAGTTTGAAGAACAAGAAAAAAAGAAGATTCAGTTTGCAATAGAAGAGATTACTTGAAGAAGATGAAGAAATTAAATAAAATACGATGTTGCACTAATGAATGGATAACATAAATCATTTGAATAATAAGAGATTATTAAATATGATGAAAAATTGGTTTTGAAATTGACAAGAAGACAAAAATTGCTTATTTCTCAGTTGTTTTGCTTATGTGAAGTGAACGCAACATAAACATCTGTTCGCTTGCATTTCCGTTCAATAGACTTTCTCACTTCTCTTCTTCTGTTATTTCTTCTTCTGATACTTCAGATTATCACTGAAAATATTATTCTTCAGTTTCTGACAAATTCCAAGAAAAAAGATAATAACTTATCATCCTCTTCATTTGTATCTTTCAATTCTTTTTTCTTCAACATCCAGAATTCAACACACAATCACAAACTCTTCTTTTGCATCACATTTGAGAGGAATTTGAGATTTGCACATGCATTTTCATGGAGAATTGAAAAGTTATATTTTCAAAACAGAGGACGCTAATCCACCAGTTGAACAACGCACCATTGAAGCAGTTGAAATTCTATTTGACAAACACGAACTTCTGCTTAAGGGAAGAAGTGAACCAGTGTTTTTTCCTCTTCATTTCATTCTGTTAAATCACCTTTTTAGTATTGTGATGATGATATTTTCATTGGCAACGACTGATAAAGAGAAAAGGACTTCAATCGTTTCCTAAACAAGCAATGAGTTTTTCGAACGAATTGTTGTTCACTTTATTGAAAGATGCACAATTTGATACAGAAATGTTCCCTTGTGGAAATTGCATAATAATATGGGAGAAAATATTCAAAAGGCTGAATTTGAAAAGATATGGAAAATAACAGTGGAAACTTGTTCATGTTTTGTCATAAAAGTGGAAAAGTTGAGGAAGAAGAGAAGCCGATGAGAATGTTGGAGGTGAATTGGAAGTTACAAGATCCTTCGTTTTTTGATCTTGTTGAAACATCACCTTATTCAATTCTCTTCACTAATGTTCCGATTCGCTAAGTTGCATGCATGTTGCTCAACTCTGTCGAAGTTTTCACATGAAACAAATGAAAAAACAAATCAATCTCTTTCTTCTTCTTTATATTTCACATTTTTATCATAAGCAGGCTCATTTCCTTTTCATTTTTCTTCGCAAAGCAACATGGATGTGTGACATTTTTTCTCACTTCTCATTCATTATCTCCTCAATCATAAGCACCTGCAAACAGGACTACAAAAATCAACAGATACAATAACAGTGGAAATGGAGAAAGAGTGATGCTGTGACTGATTGAAAATTTCGTTGACCTTTTATGGAATTTATCGACTTCATTGGTTGCACTAAGACTCTTTGTGGAAATTTTCTGTTTATTTCTAAATATGATCTGAAAAAAATTGTGAACAAGGAGCATTAGAAATGAGAGATGGATTCAAATGAGTTCGATTGGTTGGATAAGCTGTGTAGATTGAAAAGGAAGGTGATAGAGGAGAAATATGTGATTCCATTGGTTGTGTATTTGTGGACGAACTGGAGTGGGAATGGATTTGTTTCGAGAGAGAAAGGAGGAGACTTCAGCTGTTGTGGGTATTCAGAAGCACCTTGTTCATCAATTGATCACTTAATTTCTCTGAGATATGAGCCACTTGGAAAAGGCGAATCCCAGATCAGCGTTGGGGATTCAGGGTTGCTGAGCCATTCGATATTATTCTTGTCTTCGTTGCCAACTTTGCCAGATTCAGAAGCGCCAGCAGTTGTGATAAAAGGAACAAAGAAAGGGACAAGCGTGACAATTGCTGATGAAGATGGGAATGATTTGGATGATGGTTCAATGATATCGTCGAATGTGAGTCTGTCATTCTTCAATTTATCATTCACCAAACCTAGCATTACCACCAATCATGCAGTATTCATTGAATCCTCTGGAGCAAATACACATTTATCTGTCACAGATTGTTCATTTGGATCGTTGACAGGGTTGACAGAGACCGCAGGATATTGCGTGATGAGAGTGAATGGAGGGAGCGCAGCAATTCAAAGCAGCACGTTGAATAAGATCAACGAATTGAAAGGGTTCATTGCGTTCAGCCAAAGTGTTATTGAGGTGATATTTCAGAATGTGAACATTTCGTTTGCTGGTATTACAGAAAGAAGTCTGATATCGATGATGGAGGAAGAAAGCCAGATGAATGAAAAGGAAAACACTCATTCAAATGCAAATAGCAACAGACCTGTTTTGAGAGTTGTTGGATGCTCATTTTCCAACATTACGAAGGAAGGGATTGGAGCGAGCGTCGTTGAAGTGGGATCATTTGAGAATGGAGTGGAGTGCACGATAGAAGAGTGTGCAATGAAGAGTTGCAAAAGCGCTTTGAGTGATGAAGGAGGAGGAATGAAAGTGGAGCTGAAGAACGAAGAATCTGTTTTGAAAGTGAATGGGAGCACGCTTTCGACATGCAAATGCTCGACTGATACAGGGCGCGGCGGAGGACTGTTTATCAATGGAGCCGATCCAAATGTTAACTATGCTGATGAAACTCAGATACCATGCCTGAGGATTTTCATTGTGAATATCATGTTTTGTATGAATGAGGCTTTTGTTGGGAAAGATATATTCATCAAATGCTACTCAATTATTCGACAGATCAACGAAACGATGTTTGCTTTGAACTTCAACCAGGAATCATTGAACTCAGACAACTCCATCTGCGGGAGGGATGTTGAGGGTGAGACAGATGTTGATCTGATTCCGCTGATAACATTCTTTTATGGGCTTCAAGTGTTTTTGAACGGGTCAGGGGCGGATGGCAGACGATGTGGGGCTCAGACCAATCCTTGTTCCAGTATCAATTGTGGGATTGACCACATTGAGCAAGGTGTGATGAATGCGATTCTGATTGACGGAGAAGGAGTTGTTTCTGGCGACTGTGTGATTGGGGATCTGAATGTGAATTCATTCAAAAATTCCCAAGCGATTGTGAAGTTGAAATCGGATATTGAAAAATCAGCAGAGAATGATTGCGTCATGGAGTTTGTGAATGAAATCGCTGTGGAGAAGTGCTCATTCGAGTTTGAAGATGGATTTGAAGCAACTCACTTTTATCATTTCAAAGTGAAGGACGGATCAATGGAGATACAAAAATGTGAATTCTGTACAACCGAAACTGAATAAAAAGTGAACAGTTCAGTTGTGAGTGTGGAAAGAAGAGAGCTGAGGATATTTGATTCAGCATTCAGGAATCTTCATTCATCAGCATAAGTGCTTTCATTTTGTGAAGAGTCAAAAGTGGAAGTGGTTGAGACAATCATCACAAACATTGAATGTGAAAGCGATGTGGTAATGGTGGGAGGCAAAGCGAAAGTGGAAATGAAAGAGATGGTTATTGAAAATGTGAGCGTTCTGTCGGAAGGGTGTGCTATCGGAATGGAAGAAGCTGAGCAAGAGGTGAGCGTGCTGTACTGCTCGTTTGGAAAATGCGAGAATTCGGTGAACAAGGGAAGCATGATGCAGATCGGGAATTCAAAGAATGTGAGGATTGAGGTGTGTGTGTTTGATGGAGAAAGAGAAGATGAAATAGTCAATGAAAAAAACAATAGAAAAGAAGGATTGTGCAAATGGAATGGGTCATTGGTTGATATTGAGAACAGCTATGTGGAGATGATGGAAACAACAATCAGAAATAGCAAGGCAGGTGGGCTGTGGGTGAGTGGAGGGAGCACCTAGATTGAAAATGGTATGTTTGAAAACAACAAGCCATCTGTTGAGGGATATCCATCAGCCAGAAGGAATGTGATTTGTGAAGGGAATGGTGAATTGGATGTTGTGAGTGTGAAAGGGGGAGATGGAATGTTGCCAAACACATCGTTGTGGATATTAGACGAGGGATGTCAATTGGGAGGGATAGCTTCAGAAAGAGGATCATCATTTTTCATCCCTGTTTTGGAAGAAGTGAAGAATATTTCTCAGCCAAATGGGGATGAAGAACTGATCATTCATGGGAAGTTGCTTCTGCCATGCAATTTGTCAGCAAAGATAAACATGAAAGAAGGAGTTGAAGAGGAAATCGTGAAAAAAGGAATTGATGAAGAAGACTGTGTGTCAGAGAATGAGATCCATTCAATTATTTCATCTTCAGAATTGGAGAAAGTGAGAGACGAGACAGAAGTGAGCATGTGCATCCTTTTTGGAAAAGCTGATTCTCCTTCCTCAACAAATTCATTCATTCTGAAGAATACAAGTGAAACAAAGGCGAATGGAAATGAAAGGATTGTTGAAGGAGGAAAAGAAGGGAAATCATATTGGTTATTGATTGTTTGCATTGCAATTGTTGTTGTACTATTAATTGCATTGATAATATTTGTTGTTCGATGGAGAAATTCAAAAGAAGAAGCAAAAAAATACAAGGAGATTGTTGATGATAATATCAAAAAGGATCCGAAGCCGATTGAGATAGTGACGATGGAGATGTCACCAGAGGAGCAGTAGAGGAGAGCTGAGAGGGAGGCAGAGAAGAAGAGCGAAGAGATAATAAAGAAAAGAATAAATGGAAAGGAGATGGTGCATTCGGAGTCTGAAGAGTATTTGTTATCTGAAAGTGGATCGACTGAATACATTCTGAGGAAAGATTCAGATAAGATTCCTGATTGGGCATTGGAGAAGGTTGATGATGAGGAAATTAGAAAACAGACTCCATTTCCATCCATTTCATCCACTTCAACAACTGATTCTGATTCAACATTTGTCCGAGGTGAGGATCTGTGCCCGACCACCTCATCCATGTCGAATCTGGTGGATGCAATAGCGTGCTCATCTCCTCACGAAAAGCTGATTGTGGATCTGAGGGATTCACTGTTCATGTTGTTGCATGGAAGGAACGAGAAGAAAGAGATAGCAATAGGCACTCTTCAGGAGAGAGAGATGACAGCTGCTCAGATCCTGTTCTGGGTGGTGAATGGAGCACTGCACTCATCTGACGAAATGGACAATCCTCTTCCATCTCTTGCCAACCTCATCCCTCACATTGTGCTGTTCTCAGAGCACATGGTGATCTGCATTGTGATGCATTCAGATCTTTTATCAGATGATTCAGATTCATCCTCCATCTCTTCGTCAACTGTTGTCACATCTGCAAGCGACGAAGACGATGATGATGATAGTGACTCTCTCCCTTCTTCTGCCTTTGAGGATGAAGATTATTTCAAAAAAGAGCGCCTGAGGTGGAAGGCGCCTGAGTTGCTGATCAACAAGAAGATGGGAGCAACAAAGGAGTCAGTTTCATTCTCAATCGGGATGATGCTGTGGGAGTGCATGACACATTAGATACAGTTTTGTGAGAACGACGCTGTGATTGCTGGAGACAAGATTGAAAAAGGAGAAAGGCCAGATATGATTAAGATTGAAAGAAGTTCAATGAAAGAGATTGAGAAATCATGTGTACAGCACTATTCTGAAGGAAGATTGAGCTTGAAAAATCAAAAGAGAGAATTTATTGTTCATTTTACAAAAGGGATGACAATTCTTACTGTATCAGATGCAATTAGCTTGGAGGAAATATCAAATTTATGCAAAAAAAAGCGGAAGCGTGCAAAATGGATTCATGGAATACGCATGAGATGTTCAACATGTGACATCTTGAAAGAATTTATAAGAGAAGTTAAGAAAATTTGAAGTTTTTCAATCAGTTGAAGGATTATAACTTTTTTTGCTGGAATGATCAAAAGTTTTACTAATAAGAAGATGGAAGATAGATATTTAAGAAAATCGATGAGGAAGTCAGCATTTGAGTGACGTCATAAATTGTTAACATATGCTTTTGCAGGGAAATGCTGTTCGTGAATGAGCAGATAAGAGAATGTTCACAATTTTTGTTTGAAAATGCATCATATCAAAAAATAAATTCAACTTTAACATCAAAAAAATGTTTGTTTTTGAACTTATGGAGATGTGAAGTTAAAAGTCATAATTGTCAAATTTTCAAAAAAAGATTTAGCTTTTTATATAAAAGCGTGATATGATTCATAACAAAGGAGCATGTTAATTGAACAAAAATGAAAAAAAAAACTAAAGAAAAAGTAAATTATTGAGAGTTTCTAAAGAAAGAGAGTGTCTCCTATCCCCAACAATACGTCGAAGTCGAGAAAAGAGGCGCTCACAAGAAGCTTCGCTGCACGGAAACGTAGCCAAGGCGAAACAAACATTCGAAAATATCGAATGAAATATGCCAGATTTGCAAATTTCTGAAAACAAAACAAATAAATTATTCTGTAGATATGATTGATGGCAATCAAGAAGAAATGAAGAATACAAAGCTTCTAGCTTTTCCTTGAAGTTTTCAGTTTGGTATCGAAACACTTTTGATATGAAACCATGAAATCCACTTTTCATTCTTATGAACAAGTCCATATTAATTTTCTCTTGGATTTTTCTTGTTTCTTTAACTTTTTGCTCCAAATTTTTTAGAGTTCCAATTTCAATTTGTTCATTTGAACCAATGAAAACAATATCTTCTTCATTTTCTTCATTTTTCTTTTCTTCATCATCATCCAAATCATCCGTTTCATTTTTTCCTTTTTCTTCAGAACAATCTTCATTTTCTTTTCGTCTTTTGTTACGAGTGTTGTGAAAAACATTTTCTTTCATTGTTGACGAAGAAGTCTCTGATTTTTCAGTATATTCATCTTCCTCAGAATCGCTTTCGGCTTGCAATAGTCCATATTCATCTTCATCTGTTTCATCTGTTTCCCCCATATGTTTAAAAGAAGATTCTTCACATTTTGTTGAAGAGTTTTCTTCGATTATTTGAAGAAGTTGAACAATTCGAGAATATCCTGGAAATGAGTTTTCTTTTTTTTCAATAACTTTGGCTGAAGAAGACTGATTTGACGGAGGAATGATGGATGAGTCTTTATTTGAGTTATCAGAGAGTGATGGATTAAGTGACTGAAGTGCTGAATAAAACGAATCAATTGCGAAAGGGTTAAATGAGTATGTTGACGAAGAAGAAGGCAAATCGAATGATAATTTATTTTCAAAAATATCGCTATCAATTGGACTTCTGGACTCAAAGATTTGTTTCGAGGTATTCGAAAATAATTTATTTTTTCGTTCACGTCGTTTTTCGAAGAGATTTGTTCGAAGATCATAATCGATTACTTGATTTGATGAAATCTGTCCTACGTTCATAGGTGAATTTGATGTTGAATTTGAAGGCGAACTTGATGAAGAATCAGAAAAACATGAAGACGACGGGGAGGAATCGAAAAAGGATTCGAATGACGAAGACGAAAAAGAAGCGGATGGCATATGTTTTGATTGCTCAAATGTGCAAAATGGATTCCTTTTTTCAGAAGTATTTTGAATCAAGTTTTGTTGATTTGTTTCTGATTCCGAGTGTATCGTTGTTTGATCCAATGTTTCACGACGAAAAACAAGTTCGTATTTCGCTTTCAGCCTTTTCAATTCTTGGTTGTAAGACTCAGAAAAAGAACCCAATTGATAGTTATTTCTCCCTCCAGGAGTCAATGAAAAGGCCATAGAGATCAGGTTTCCCCTATCACCTGCAAAAAAAAATTAAACAAAAGGATTATAATATCACATAAACCAGATTGCCAGTTTTCTTCTGAGAATTCTTCAAGGTCCTGCATCCATGAGTAGCGAGCAAATGCTTTCACCAGCAGAGTGAACACATCTCCCAACTTTGTTTCATCTTTTTCGAACTGCAATTGAAGTTCTCTTAAGGGAAATAATAGAAGTTCACATTTGATCACATTTTCGATAAAAACCAATTCCTGCAATTTTGAAAAACTATTATCATGAAAATGATTTCTAATAAAAAAACAAATATCAAAAATGTAAAGCCATCTTGTTTCTATGAAAGAAGGGCATTTTGGTGTTGAGGGTTGCCTTCGGGAAATCACCTTCGCTTGTTTCGTAAATGAAATAATTGCATCTTTCTGTGTTCGAAAGAATTCGTTGTTTTTGAAATAATGAGAAACAACTAGGTTTAATAAATGGTTGCTACAAATAAATAAAAATTGGTGGTGTTCCTTTGTAAAATGACAAAGATTTTGCTGTTGTGGTTTCTTTTGAAAGGCTCTGAATTGCAAGCTTCTGAGGAAGCAAGCCGTCTGTGCAAAAACACCGAACTTCTCCGTGTATATCTTTTATTTCTGTTATAATTTGGACTGCAAGTTGCGAATAATCAAAGGAAGTGTAGCACACTTTAACTAATTTATAAAACATTGGCTTTGCACCTGGATTCAACGGAACCACAGTTACAGCCGTGTACTTTTTGCCCGCAATTACTCCACCGTCAATCATTATACCGACTGAAAAATTGAAAATTGCAGCATCCCTTTCTTTAATTGCACCTTCCACTTCGTCATGAATTATTGCTGAAAGTTTTCTGTAATTCAATGTGGGAAATATGGTTTCGGGAGAAAATGATGGATTTTGTTGAGAAATCTGTATAAGAGAAGAAATGAAACTATTAAACTCAGATGAATAAGCGGACAAAAATGCAATGTTACAATGTCCAATTAACCTCAAAAATTGTTTTTTCAATAAATCATATTGAAAATGAAATGGAACTCATTTTTATTTGAGTAATAAGTTGCTTGTTTGAGAGGATGATCCTGCTTCATAAATATGACGATTGATGAATATGTCAAAAGGGGACATTGATGATTAATTATTCGATCACATCCTTTTCTTCCGGAAACTCCACAATTAACTCCTTCTTTGCTGTTTGGACACAAATAATAAATATGTCCATCTTTTTTCAATGTTCCATCATTTTTCACAGGCGTATAAGTTATCCAAACTGAATTTTTTTGAATTTCAAAGTGAACTTTTCCTATATCTTCTCCAGTGTAATTAGGATGCCTGCAAACTTTATAATAATCACAACAAATGAAATGATATAATTTTTGATCAAAACTGGAAAAAATCAAACATTTTCCAAAATTTGTTGATTTTGAACATTTCAACTCAACAAATGAACAATCACTTTTTTTCAGCTCTTCTATTTTTTTGCTTAATGCAGCACTCTTTTGAAAAAAAAAAAGAAATAAAAAAGTTTCTGTCAAAATTTGAATTATGTAAAATTCAAACGATTTCTTTTGATTTTGCACTGTTTTGTAATTCCAAAGGCAAGCTTCTTAAAAAATCCTCATATGTTATTAATTGTATCATGATATCTATCAAATAATCAATTTTTCCGTTCGACCGACTGATCTATTCGAACGACTGATCTATTCGACCGACTGATCTATGTCGAAAAAATGAATTTTTGAAACAAGTGAAAAATACAAAATCTTTCATCAAAAAAAGGACAATAAGTTATTTTTCATGGACTTTTGATAATTTTTTAATTTCGAAACCATGAAAAATCAAATTCATATTAGTAAAAATTTATTAAATTATTCATTTCCATCAAAAAAAGAGAATTGTTGATTTGTTTGTTTTTCTATTTAAAAAATCAAATAATAGAGATACTATGATAAGAAAAAACGAATAAAAAAATGAAAACAAAATTAATTTTTGCAGAAATATTTTGCATTGTCGGTCGACTTGTCGAACATATTGGAAAATGTCGGTCTGTCGCAAAGGTTGACAATTAATAATTCAAAAAGACAAATTCATTCACTTCTATTAAATTTTGCAGAATGACATTTTTGAACAAAAAAATTTCTTGATCAAAACATCCATTACAACAAACATATTTTATAAAAGGTTTCTGCTCTTCAAAATACATAGCCAAAGATTGTTGCGCATAGAAATATGGTGTGAATATACGGTATAATCCGAAGATATCGTCATCCTCAGATCTTAATGAAATTTTGTCTGAAATTCAACATTGCATTGGTCATTAATGTTATGCTATTGTTGCATTTCGGAAGTGAATGTCTTTGGGAAAAAAATATATTTTCTATTTTTGTGATAAAAATAATAAATAGGAAAATAAATATTTTGAGTGATACAATTCCATCAAATTTACATGAAAAATATTGTATTTAATAAAAACGATGTGAGATAATCATCAACAATAATTTTTTGGATTCTAGAAAGATGCAATTTAATTCCTTTTAACAAAAATATATTTTTCAATATTGATTTCACATTTATTTGTGATTTTTTAAAAAATTATATTAATGATAAATATTTCCACATGTTTTAAGAATCAAAGAGCAAATGAATTTATTTTGATATTCCTTCTTTTCAAAGAACTTTAGTTCAAAAATAAAATAATTAATTTTGATCAAAACCCATGAAACAAAAAAATAACTATCATTTGAATGTAATTTTAAATACGAAGAAAACATATTTACGATACACAAAACAAATATATTCGTTCTTCAAATATGTCTCAAAGATAAAATAATTATGAATAGGTGTGCTTTGAAGATGACGATATCTTCGGATCATGCCGAATATACATATTTTTTTAAATTTTATTTTGAGTTTTAATATTTCATCTGCTTCTTCTTTCCAAACGTGCGCTCATTCAATATGAATGATAAAAATGGCATTGTTTTCTATTACAATATTTTTTGAAAAAATACAGGAGAACAATAGCACAAAAAAGTTCACTGGTTTGCCTGGATTGTTGCATTTGAATCCTTGATTTTTGAGATTTTATTTCATAATTTTTTTTGTTTGAAAAGTTGCTTTCTGAGCTTGGAGATTGTGACGAGGATGAGCAGAAACAGAAAATCCTTAAAATGAATGAACAAGCGGAAAAAATGGATAGAAATGGGTGATTCTTTTAGAAATCATAACTTTTTTCGGTGTGCTGTTTTTTCAAAGATTGTTTGCCATTGTGTAAAGATTTTTCATTCAATTGCTAAAGACATCAGAACTGTTTCAAAAACAAATGTCTAAGTTGAATTGAAAACGATGGACTTATGAAAATGCTATTTCTCTTTTCAATGTTTATTTGTTAATGTTCAAGGGAGTTTTTTCAAACCGAAAAATTTGAATGGAAAAATATGACATCAAAAATAATCACCCAAATGAATTCAATTTTTTTTTCAGAATCAAACCGTTCGACAAAATTCATGAAATGATTGATGAAAAGAAAATAAATTTTGGAAATATCATTCTGCTGCTAAAGCACGTTGGATACTGCAAAACATTAAAGCGCACAAGCAACTCAAAATTTGAGCATTCTTCTTTGGGCAAAAGATTTGAGGAGATGATTGTTGAAGAACACAAGAAAAAGGAGGAAAGGGATGAAAGACTGCTGGCTGACCTTTGCGAATGCTATCTTTTGCTTAATGGTAGGGTTTCACTCGAATTATTTTCGATCTGTGCATCATGCATTCTGAAAGTCGCTTTGAACAAAGAGGAAAACGAGAAAGTCCAAAAGGAAGTGGAAATGGCTTTGCTTGCCTCGAATTGCTTCGGATATCATGTATGAGTTTTTTCGCTTTCTTTTTGTAATTTTTTTAAATAGAAAATAGAAAAAAAACTGTATTTGAACGAAATGACAGAAATAATCCATTATCACCAGGAACATCACAATTTGAAGCGACTTGCGTATCAGTCGGCTTGGAAGTTTTTAATTGACAGATTACTCAACGACAGATACCTGGAAGAAGTTTTTGTGAATGAGCTGCATTTTGTGAGAGAGGCAAGAAGTGAACTGGATGAGCTTTCGAAATGCATTGATTGGAAGGCAAAGGAAGAAGGAGGAGGAGGAAAAGAAAAGAAAGAGATGGGCATAATATTGAGTTGGCTGCAAATATTGGAATTTTTCTTCAGTTTGTGCCAAGTGTGGAATGAAGGGTTTGCCGAACTTGTCAGCAGCATTGTTCAGGTGTTTCGAGCAGCGAAAGATAATTACAGAGAAATCAACGATCAGTGCATTCATTTATTGATACTTACAGAGGACAAAAGGGGTGTGAAAAACTTGCTGAATGGGGGAGCAGTTGATGCTTTTATGGAGGAAATAATTCAATCAACGTTGAAAGATGGAAGAGTTTGGAATTTGTTGGTATTTTTTGATTTGATTTCATGCCGATTGAAAAGGAAGAAGTGTGATGAAATGGAAGAAGCGAAAAGAAAGTTGATGAAAATGGAGATGTTCGAAAAGATGGAAGAAGAAGGATACGAAGACATCATCACAAGCTTCTCTGAAGTGATAGATTTTTTTAACAGAAAACATTATCATGACATATCATTGAATATTTCAGATTATTTTGTGAGTATTTGAGAAATTACATTGATTTTTGCGAATCAAAAATTCTTTCTTTATATTTTCTCATTTTTTGATTTTGCAAGCATTTGAACCCTTTTTTTTTGTCTGTTTTCAACTCGCTTCTTTGAAAAGCAACAAAGAAAAGAAAGAAAGAAAGAAAGAAGGAATCACAAATGGTTGTTTTAAATATTTAGTATTCTTGAAGAAGAGTGAAAAAGTTGAAATATGCCTGGAAGAAATCAAAAAAACTCTGCTTTATTGAATCTGAAATGTGAAAAAAAAAAAAAAAAAAAAAAAAAAAAAAAAAAAAATAATAATAATAATAATAATAATAATAATAATAATAATAATAATAATAATAAAATTCAGAAGTGGAATAAAGTTGCTTTTCGAAAAAAAGAAAATTAACTTTTCTTGAAAACAGAAAAAAAAGAAGAACAAGTATTTTGTTCAAATCAAATGAAGTTCAAAGACAAAAACACAAGATGAATCAAAAAGCCAACGGATCAGCAATAAACAAGATAATCATCAATGTATCGAACCAAATATAAGTCAATTATTGGATCTTCAAATATGCAACAGTGAAGCCCGATGATGCAATCTTCGTATCCTTCTTCCTCTAACTTATCAAGCACTTTTCTTTTCAACTCTTTTCTTTTCGCTTTATCGCTTTCTATTTCTCTTTCGCTTCTCAATCTTTCGCAAAGGATCTTGAAAAAATCCAAACAGTCCGAAGTTTGCATATTGATCACATGTGATTGAGCAACCACCTCCAAAACAAAGTCAGCAGCCCCAATGCTCAAAAAGTCATCAACTTTCAAGGCTCTATTTCTCGCTGCTTTGCTCAATGAATCAATACATATCTTGTAAATTCTTTTATAATTCTCCTTTGATGCTCGAAGAACTCCCATAATACTGCCAATAAGTCCAAAATGCTCTTCATTTCGCAATCCGTATCTGAAAAAATATGACCCCAATATCGTCAACCATCTAATAATAATGACCATTTCTTTCTTTTCTTTTTCTCCTTCCTCCCCTCCTTTTCTCTTCCAGTCAATACATTTCGACAGTTCTTCAAGTTCTCTTCTGGCTTCTCTCGCGAAATGCAGCTCATTCACAACTATACCTTTCAAGCTTTCGTCTTTGCAAAATCTGCAATACAAAAAATGCCAAGCAGATTGATAGGCAAGCCGAGTCAGATTGTGGTGTTCCTGGTGATATTGGATTATTTCTGTTATCTCATTCAAATACAATTTTTTATCCACAAACTAATAAGAAAAAATTATAAAAAGTGAAGGCATAAAAAAGAAAGTGAAAATGCACATACTAAATATCTTTCGTATATGTTGCTCAATGCCAGCAAAGCTATTTCCTTTTCCTCTTGAGTATCTTCATTTTCCTCTTTGTTCGATGCAACTTTTAGAATGCAGGGAATGCAAACAGAAAATAATTCCCAATCAAAATGATCGTTCAGCAAAAGATAGCATTCGCAAAGATTGGCAAGAAAATTTTCATTCATTCTTTCGTTTTTCTCATTTCCATCTTTAATCATCTTTACCAATCTTTTGCTCAGCGGAGATTCTTCAAAATGAAGAAACCAAACATTTTTCATCACTTTGCAATATCCAATGTGCTTTAGCAGTATGAATGCATTTTCCAAAGAAATTTTCTTTTCTTCAAATATTCTGTATATTTTGTCAAACAGTTCTTTTGTGATAACGGATTTAAATTCTTCCTCATTCATTCCATCAATTATTACATGCAGCTCTTTAACCTTTTGTTTCTGATCTTCCTCATCGCAATCTTCCAGTTCGCAAAACAATTCTTCAATAAAAAACAAAGAAAAAATGCAATAAGCAAAAATTCACTTGCAATAACAATTGCAAACCATTGAACATTTTTGTGTTGTCCGCCTCCTGCATTTTTTTCTTTTTTAAAAAAATTGTTCATGAAAGCAACAATATATCAGCCATTCACATTGAACGAGCACATGTTTTGGTAGAAGAAGCAGTTGAAATATAAAAACACAAAACAATCAAATAAAACACGTGTGCTCAAACTGTTTTTCCTTTTGTTGACATCCCGGCCAAGGATTTTAAAGAAAAACAACGCTTTTTCGATTTTTCTTTATTTGTTATGGATCGAATGATCAAACTGTTTTCTTTGAACGAGATTATCCATTGGAAAGATGAGAGATCAGCGAATGAATCTATCCTGCAGAATTAATTGTATTATTTTGCATGCAAACGTCAATCACTGGAAAAACATTGCGAACGATGAAATTCATTCTGTTTATTTTTGGAAATCGGAAGAACAACGAAATGCAACAATTTAAATTTTGAATGAAAATATCAGCATGCGTGCATTTTGTATTTATCTATATAATGTGAAGACGTTTCTATCCGTATCCTTTCCAAACGGAAGAAATCAGACTTGTTGTTGAAATTGACAATCTTATCTTTGCAGAGCAAGACAATGAGAACGGACCCGATATTTTCACTGCAATTGGAGATGAAAAGAATTTATAAAAAGACACTTTGCCCTCGTCTTTGGACTATGTCGTCAAAGCATTGTCTGCTGGAGCAGAGAATGAGGTTGTGATGTTGAGAACATCTTCTGTTAGCATATATTCAACATATGACATCTCGATAAGATCTTCGTCTTCTTCTTCTTCGCCTTCGTCTAAGCTATCATTGTTTTCATATGTCCCTCCTCGGCAAATGAAATTATATATGTATTCTTTCCTTCTTGGTCATTATCTTCTTCGTGTTTTTCTTCTTTTTCTTTATCATCTTTTTCTTCTTCTTCTTCTTCTTCTTCTTCTTCTTCTTTGGTGACATCATCTTTAGGCATTTTGTTCATTTGTGTTTTTTGAGGAATGCCACATGCATCTATGTCTGAACCTCCATTGGCAACGATCACATTCTGGGCAACGATTGGAAACCAGTTGTTGTTTGTGACATTCTCTGTTGTGCAAATGTTTCACAATCTTTTTGTTGGAGTTGTTGAACCACAATTCTTGAATGGAAACTTGGGGATAACGTTGAAACAAATGAAGCTGGAGAAAACCAACTTTTTTCTTTCGAAATCAAAAATTTGCCAATTAATAGTTGTAATTGTTTGTTGCACACCTTTGAAGTTTATTTTCTGAAAACGTTATGTTTCATAAAATAAATAGAAATGATAATAAAAATTTCTTGATTTTCATTTTTTAATGGAATGTGAGTTTTCCTCATTGGAAACAAACTAATACAGTCTTCAACATTTTTTCTTTGTTGCTCAAAATTAAGAATCCATTGCTCACCTGTTTATTTCAAAAAAGAAAGAAAAAGACATCATTCAATATTTGTGAATCGATTATTAGATTTGCAACTTGTTCGAAAAGTTGAAAATAATCAACTCACAGAAAAAGATGAGTGGGATCGTTACGGGAAAAAGAATGACAAATAAGTGGAAGAGAGGCAAAGAAATGAAAATGAAGAACAGTCACAGTTGAATGAGTCCTTCATCCAAGAAATCTTTCACAAAGACTTATGGAAATATGATTGATGTGATAAAACATGTCACTTTGATTGCTTTGTTCAAATGAAATTGTTTTTGAAGAATATCCTGAATAGCTTTTCCAGTCCAATCCAAAAGGAAAAATTCATAATATTCTATGAAACCATTTTCATTTGTTTGATGAATCTTTCCATCCTTTTTTCGCAATCCTTTTTCATAAGTCATTCAACCACAATGTGGGCAATTTGCTTTTTGAATTGCTTCTTTCTTTACTTTCATAAAACATTGTTGTTCAATACTGGGCAAAGGCAAAAGAAACAATAAATGAGACTTTTGTTATTAAAGAGGAAAAAGGAGATGAGCCACTTTTTCAAAAAATGACTGAACTGTGCGTGTGTTTGAAGAACAAAGGTGTTTTAATCTGTGTGTTTCAAAAGAAATTTCAGATGTTCTTGAATGTGAAATTTTGATCCTTTTGAAAATGGCAGAGGAAACTGAACGAGAAACTAATAATCTTTGAGTGAGTCAAAATATTGTTTGATCATCCACTCAAAAGAATAAGTGGATCTTGTTGGTAAATGAGGATTTCTGATTTTCTGATTCAATTTCAAAGTTTTGGCTTTTGAAAAGAAACTCATCAATGACAAAAGAAAAAACAATTTGGTGTTTTCGATTGCTTTGTTTTTTATCTTTTCAATCCAATTTGCAAGCTCAATAATACAACGGGTGATGAATACATAATGCGAAATGAATGAATGAATGAATGAAAGATAATCAAGTCACTGGAGAAGAGGATTGATCGACTTGTAAAAATAAATGAAGATCACTTTCTTTCAAAAGGAATCAAGATCGCTTGTCAAGAAGCATTTTCCAATGCTCCTGGCTTGTTCTTCTCGTCTCAAAGGCAGAAGATGAACGAAAAACATGCTCAACCAAAAATCAAATGGGAGTTATAAAATGGAATGAATGAATGAATGAATGAATGAATGAAAAAATAAAACAATTGATCAGCAGATGTGTGGAAGCAAAGCCCCACAAAATTCTACTTAGATCCTTCTCCAGAAAAAATGGTGTTGTAAAAGAACTTATAATTTAAACAATTCAAAAAACGCAAATGGCACAAAAAACAACAACATAAAAGTTAAATCACACAAAAAGTGAAGAAAACGGAAAATTATAAGAAATTGACTATTAATTGAAAAAAATATTCAAATACAAATGAAAAAACAAAAATATTCAAAAATCAAGAACAACAAAAATTATAAAACCTCTTCTCAGCTTTACAACTTGTCTTTGCTTCTGTTCCTTTCACCCATCACTTTTTCGTCTCGTCACTCATGATCGTTGAAGAAGGACGAATGTACCTTGCTTGGCTGTCCTTCTCTTTTGACTCCTCTGACTCTTCCGACTCCTCTGACTCCTCACAGCACATCGTATCTGTCATCGTCATCACCATCGCCTCAGCCGGAAACTTCCCAAAAAATGTTCGTTTCAGCTCCATCAGCGCGGGCCGCCCCTCAGCCTTTACCGAAAGACAGCTCTGCATCACCCCAAACAGACCAGATTCCTCTGCCATCTCCAGCCTCGGCCTCTCCCCATTCACAATCTTCTCCCCTGCAATCACTGCCTCATACTCTCCAAACGGAGTCTTGAGAGTCAAATACTCCCACAGCATCATCCCAATCGAGAATGCCACTGACTCCTTTGTCGCTTTCATCTTCTTGTTCATCTGCAGCTCTGGCGCCTTCCACCTCAGGCACTCTTTTTTGAAACTATCTTCATCATCCTCAAATGCTGATGAGGGAAGAGAGTCGCCATCATCATTACAAGTTGAAGTCACAACAGTTGATGAAGAGATGGAAGACGAGTCTGAATCATCATCAGATAAGAAGTCTGAGTGCATCACAATGCAGATCACCATGTGCTCTGAGAACGGCACAACGTGAGGACTGAGATTGGCAAGAGATGAAAGAGGATTGTCCATTTCGTCAGATGAGTGCAGTGCTCCATTCACCACCCAGAACAGGATCTGAGCAGCTGTCATCTCTCTCTCCTGAAGAGTGCCTATTGCTATCTCTTTCTTCTCGTTCCTTCCATGCAACAACATGAACAGTGAATCCCTCAGATCCACAATCAGCTTTTCGTGAGGAGATGAGCACGCTATTGCATCCACCAGATTCGACATGGATGAGGTGGTCGGGCACAGATCCTCACCTCGGACAAATGTTGAATCAGAATCAGTTGTTGAAGTGGATGAAATGGATGGAAATGGAGTCTGTTTTCTAATTTCCTCATCATCAACCTTCTCCAATGCCCAATCAGGAATCTTATCTGAATCTTTCCTCAGAATGTATTCAGTCGATCCACTTTCAGATAACAAATACTCTTCAGACTCCGAATGCACCATCTCCTTTCCATTTATTCTTTTCTTTATTATCTCTTCGCTCTTCTTCTCTGCCTCCCTCTCAGCTCTCCTCTACTGCTCCTCTGGTGACATCTCCATCGTCACTATCTCAATCGGCTTCGGATCCTTTTTGATATTATCATCAACAATCTCCTTGTATTTTTTTGCTTCTTCTTTTGAATTTCTCCATCGAATTGCCAAAATTATTGATACAATGAGAACAATCAACAATAAAACAACAAGTACAATCACAATCAACAACCAATATGATTTTCCTTCTTTCCCTCCTTCAACAACTTAATCATCTCCTTTTGCCTTTGATTCCGTTTTGTTCTTCAGAATCAGAGGAGAAGTTGCAGACAATTGTTTTCCAAACAATATCATCACTGACACCTCTGTTTCATCTGCAATTGCTGAAATATTTTCTGATGGGATTGTTCCAATCACTTCATCTTCAGACACAAAACTGTTTTCATCAAACTGATATGTCTCAACCAACTCCACATCCCCTGTTTTGAATATCAATCTGAATGACAAATCACATGGTACAAAAAGTGATCCCTAGAATTTAATTCCAATGTTGCTTCCATTTTCGTTCAGAGAAATATCTTCCAGTTTTGGAATGAAGAAAGGCGATGACCTTTCTCCTTCTATTCCACCAATGGTGCATTCGTCGTTAAGGATCCAAAGAGAAGTATTTTTCTCTTGTCCATCTCCTCCTTTCGAGCTGGTAATGGTCAATGAAGCAAAATCTGAGCAAACAATGTTTCTTCTCACTGATGGATATTTTTCAATGAATGGATTGTTGTCGAAGAATTCTCCTTTCTCAATTGTCACATTTCCAGAAGATATGGATATTCCGCCAAATGAAGAATTAGAAATTATCACATCCTTCATCACTAACGAAGAATTTGACAAATGGACAAGTGATCCATTCCATTGACAGATATCTTCAAAAGTGTTTATTCTTTTGTTTTCACTTTCTTTCGCAAGCACTCCAATAAATCGACAAGAATCCATCGAAACATCCTTCGCATCATGCACCTCAATAACACTTCATTTGTCAGACAGAGAATAGCAATTCGTGCAAGAACAGTTTGAAAACTCGAAATGAGCAGAGGTTGATGAAGCCGAGAAAACAGAAGCGCCTTCTGAGTTCCTTGAACAGTTGTTGAATGAGCAGATTCCAATGGAAACGGTTTCTGAAATTGAATCGTTTATCACAATGATACAACCATCAGACGGCTTCACTCCATCCGCTGATACTCCATTCAATGCAATTTTTCCACAATTGCCAATCTCAAACACATTTGAAATTGCTTCAACTTTTTCCAGTCTCACATTCATCAATGAAATCTTATCCCCATTTAACAGAAACAACGATTTCTTGAATGATAGGAGTGACACTGAGCAGTTGTCAATATGAAGAATTCCATTTTCGATACTCAGCAATGTTGAGTTTGGAATAGCAGCTTCAATGTTTTCTGAGTGGCCAATCGAAGAAAAATCAACAAATGAAAGAGATAATTGGCCATTTGTTTCATGGATAATAGAATTGCCTGAATACAAAAATAACTGAACAAAGTTGAATTTCAATCTCTCAATCCGAACTTTCTCTGAGATTGTGATTAGATTTCCCTCATTGCCAACAATTGTTGAGTTCAGATACACCAAAGCTGCTAAAGGAGATTGCAGCGAACGGATGATCACATCATGCACATCACATTTCACAATTATTTCTGTTTGCCCCAAGATCAACAGCTGTGAATATGATGAAGGAATAATGTGCTGAACTCCAACATTCAACGACTTCCAAGGCATGTTGAACTTTCCACATTGCTTGCTATCTGCGTGATTGTCTGCAGTCATAGACACAAAAATCGTCTCGCTCTGGTATTTCACAACACTCAGCAGAAGATCTTCTTCCCCCACAAAAGAGTCAGTTTCATATCCCCACATTGCCAATTCTTTCACAAATGGCAATCTGAAGTCCAACAGGAATTGTTCATCAACAATTTGATTTTCGATTGAGTGGCATCTCACATACACGTCTCTTCCTCTGAACGCTGAGTTATCTTTGAAGGTGATATTCGACAAAACAAAATTCAGAGGTTGCTCAGCTGTCGAGGTGCACTCCAGAAACATCCACCCACCTCTTCCTGTGGTTGAGCAGAAGCACTCAGAAATCGTACAAAATGAACAGTCAAAGCTTCCTCCCTCGTTCAACACAGAAAATATTACCCCTCCCTTTCCACATTTCGATCCTCCACGCTTCTTCATCGTTGTATTTCGTATCACTATTATCAATGGCTCATCATCGTTGTTATTTCTAATGATGGGAATGTTCTCTGTTGTGTTCTTAGTGACTTCTTTGAACGAACTCCACTCAATAATAATATCTTGTTGAACTTCATTATTTTCTCTGTTTTCTCTCCCTGAACTCTTTAATATCCTCAATCCACTGACCCCATCCAGAACAATATTCTTCATTGTCAGGTTTTTCACATTCAATATCGTTGTTGGCAGCGCAGAAATAACATCCTTTGAAAAGCAGAGTGATTGCATTGCCACTAATTCCAATTGAACTGTGTCTCCATCTGCCTTGATCAGCCCAAAATCGGTTTTTTCTTCTCTGCTTCTTCATTTTTTGTGAATGAACAGTCTTTCAAAGTCAATAATCCATCGCTTGAGTCAACATGCATCAAATAATTGACTCCACCTGTGAATGAAGATGGAATCATAAAGTTAATAAATTCAAATTTAGTAATTCCAGAAATCTTCATTGCTGCTCCTTCAGCTTCTTCAAGCGATGAAACACATTCCAAAGAGCACATTTCTTCATTGTTTGAGCACATTGAAAGGCCACTCACATCAACACTCTTTTGAAGAATTCCTTTTCCAATGATGTTTATTTTCCTTTCATTTCCTTCAGGCAATCGATCCAAACAACAATCGATTGACAGACACGGATAATCTGAAAGACCACAAGTGCAAACATCTTTTCCATCGCCTCCAATAAATATCTGTGCTCCAAGTGAAAGCCATAAATAGATCAATGGAATGGCATTCGTTGAATCATTTCCATCAAAACCTCTCATTGAATCCAACGTAATATCATCCAGATTCTCTGGCACAAATGGAAGAGAGGTGTTTGTGATGCTCTTTGTCAAGTTCAATGATTCAACAAAATGATCATTTCCATATTTAGCAGTATTTGGCTTATCTGCTTCAAAAACAGGAGATGAGATCACAAACGAAGAATAGTCATCAATCAGCTTCAGTGCCATCCCTCCTCCAAATCCAGTTTTCTCATCTTCATTTCATGCAGTGCATCCTGTGAATGTGCATGAAGTGATATTCAAATGCGTATTCCCTTTCAACAGGGCATTGATATCTCCTCCTCTGCTTTCATCAGCAAGCACAGAACATCTATCAAAAACACATTCTTCAATATTTATTTCTCCATTTGAATTTTCATCATTGCTGTTGTCAATGTTGATACAGCCTCCACTTCCAGTTACTCTTTCGATTTCCGTGAAAGTGCATTTCGTCATATTCAACCATTTGGTGTTCATTGTCTCGCTATTTGTACTACTTCCTATCAATGAGATCAATGTATTTTCTCTCAGTGATATCGATGAAGCTGAAAAAGAATCAATAACCAAGGTACCAGATTCAATAGATAAGAATAGAAATTCCATTTCTGATGAATGCATTTGAAGAGAAAGAGAGCAATGAGACAATGTCAGTAATGAAGATGAAGAAATAAAAGTGGAGTGTGAAAGAGAAGAAGGAAGAGAGAAGATGAGCTTTGATAATTCTGTTTCAACACTTGCTGTTATCATCGCTGAGTTGAATGATGAAGTTGAATCGGAGACTGTCCAACCACTTTGATCATTGCTTCCTCGGATTTCATGCTTCTGTCCAGCAAAGGTCAATTCATCGCTCATCATAATCATTCCACTCACAGTCACTTTCTTTGTTCCTGTTTGACGAATGACTGAATGCTTCAAAGTCAAACATGGGAATTGAACAATTCCACAATATGAGTGATAAGATGCCTCAGAATTGCTCACATATATTTCTTCCGGTGTGTGAAGGAGATAGATGCACAGAGGAATAGCCACACTGTTGTTTCCATTGTCATATCCTCTAACCTTGTCAAGTGTATCCAAAGAGGCTGTTACACATGAGATCTTTTTCGATTTCGCAGTCACTTCAAGGTTTGGAGAAAGAACGAAAATATCTCTTCCTCATTTGGCCGTGTTTGTTCCGAATGAAGAAGAAATCAGGAAATTTGGATTTTCATTCAATAATCGAAGAAGGATTCCACCCCCAAGACCATTGGATGCCGAACAAAAGCATCCATCAAAAGATCCGCCATTCACTTTCACTTCATTTCCATTCCCTGCGAATAGCATCATCGATCCTCCATTCTCTGAACTTGAACTTCCACATCCTTCAAAAGTGCTTGAATTCAGATCAATGTTAATCTTATCGCTGGAAAACGACATCACAGCCGCTCCGCTTGTTGTTCTTTCAATTCCATCAAAAGTGCATTCTGAAAGTGTCAGTGTAATTTCATTTGTTGAAGAAAGTGAAAATAACGAAGTTGTGGAGATAGTCTTTGCCCAGTTCACATGTTCCATCTGAAACATCCCATTCTGAACATTTATCAGCTCTGTTGAAAATGCTGCTTCTGAAGATTGCCCATTTCCGGCGGATATGTTCAAACCACTTATAAGCATCTCTCCTGCTCCAGTGATCTCAAATAGCCTCGAAGCTCTATTATTTGCATGTGCTGAGTTGTGCACAAGAACAAGGTCTCTGACAGACAAGATGCCTGTTGAGACTGAAAAAAGAGACAAACAACCAGACTCTAGTTCTGTTTGAATTATTGTTGTTAAATCTCTTTGGCCATAAACAGTAAAATTGTCTGTTTCACAATTAAAACTATTTGTTTCGATAATTGTTCCAGTGAGTATTTCGATATCAGTCACATATTCAGGAATTAGTTGGGTCAAACAATGACTGATTGTGCTGCGTGGATGAGACTCATTTATTCCGCACGAATATGTATCAATGGCATTCGGCCGCATTTGAACTGAAGAGACAAATCTGATTCTTCCAAAATCGTTTCTTAGCCATTCGCTATGATTGACTATAGAATGATGACCTGTACTGACTCTGTTTGTTGTTTGCCTGGTCGAGAAACAGGTGGAATCAATGTTGTTTGCTGCTGAACTTCGAAGAAAAATATCATGCCCAGCTTCTACGCATGTGTTATTGTGAAAAAAACAGAAGAAAAGTAAAATTCCATCATTATTTGTATTAATTAACATCCCGATAGCGCCTCCTCCATCCATTGAATAACAATGACAAAAGAGACAATTTGAGATAATAACTTGATCAGCGCAATTCCAATGATCAATTGCTCCTCCCCAAGAATTTGAAGAGTTTCATACACAACATTTTATAAAATATGAATAAATAATGCATTTCTTCTGCCTCTGAGTTTTCGTTGGACGCAGATCAATTGCTCCTGCATCGTTTCCCGAAGAACAGTTTTGAAAATTGCAATCATCAACCATTGATTGCACATACACAAACTGTGCCATAATTCATCCTCCTCCAAAATCCGAGGCGACTTGTGCTGAGCATTGAGAAAATAATGAATGAAGAGCAATCCATTCAGCGATTTTCAATGCATATATTCCGCCACCTCTTGTTCAAGAAATGCGTCTTGAAAATGAACAATTTTCAACAGTCAAAATAGCATTTTCGTTTTCATGAACATAAAGAGCCCCTCCTCATGGTGCTGTGCAATCAACCCATTCACACAACGAAAACGATTGACTATCTGTAATATTCATTTTATCTTTTTTCTGAAGGTCATTTGTTTCTCTTTATCCGTTGCTTATTGTTGTGTTTTTGCAGACAAATTCTTGAGAAGAATAGGACCCACTCGAAATTCCTCCTTCAAAAGCATTCACACATGAACAAATGAGTGTGTTCTCCATCGAACTCGAATAGCATGAATGCTCCATGTAATAATCACTTTTCTTGCATGATTTCACAGACATGTTCCTGAAGGAACAGTTAGAAATCACTTCACTTTTCCCTTCCCTGAAACAAGATAATTGTCTGATGAAGAAATATCCAGATCTGAAATGATGGAATTTCTCATCATGGCCGAATTTGAATCATCAGATGAAAATACGAGCCCGGATGAATAAGCATTCTTTTTTGGCATTGAACTCATGTTTGTGAGTCATATTGACCCGCTATGTAAATGAAAAGGAGTTGATGATTTTTGGTGGGAAATGCAGGAATCCAGCATAACACTCGACTTTTCTGTTATAAGCATAAATTGTGAGGAAGAATGTTCAATTGCCACATTTTTCAGTTCAGCCGAAGTGTTGAATAATCTCAAAAATGAAACAATTGTTGTTGATGTGACTAGTTTCAATCCTTTGGAATTGCAGGATATGCTCCTCGTTTCTTCATTTTTTTTTTTTTTTTTTTTTTTTTTTTTTTTTTTTTTTTTTTTTTTTTTTTTTTTTTTCGTATTCTGTTTGTTTGTAAATATGCATCGTTTTAATTGCCTCCATTCGAATTAACACTGTTATAACTCAATTGAGAAATAAAGCGAGTATGTTGGCTTTCGATAGAAATAACTTGGGGAACATCGAGCAACAACAATTTGTCAGCAAGAAGTATACGTGCGAAAAGGATAAGCTGCATGTTTTTTGATCGATGGAACATTGAATATTTTTCACCAATATATTTCTGTATAACTTTTCTATATAAATTTGAAATGTTGAAATATGCAATCGATAAGATTGAATTTCATTTTTGTTAGAAACGAATAACACTGTTGCAACAAATACCCTACAAATTTTTTATTTAATTTTTTTTGAATTTTTTGATTTCACCATTAATTATAAATTCTTGGTATTCCAATTCTTCGAAGTTTGTTTTCCAATAATATGAAATATATCTAATTTTTTTTTCAATTTAATATATTTATTGTTATAAATTGGTATATGGTTGAATGTCAGAAAGTGAAGAAAATACATCATTTATTATTCAAATTTTGTTAACTTATTATCGAAATTGGTAAACTTCTCATTCAAAATTAATAAAATACAGTATTTTTAAAAATAAATTTTTTTTGTGAAAAATTGGTTTTTGGCTGAATGTTAGAAAGCGACTAAAATATTATATCATTTTATTATTCATTAATAGGATGAGAAATAGAACCTCTGATATTATTATTTGTCGAAAAACATGAAAATTTTTTGATTTTCCAGAAAAAACCATCGTCATTGAAATCGAATAGTTTTCAAATTAATTCTCCTCACACCGTTACACTATGAATTATTCAATCAAAAAATGTTATTTGAAATTAAAGATCGAAAGGCAAACAATTAATAATAAAAGATGAATTCCGAAAATGCATTCATGGATTTATTCAGTTGTGAAATTTGTTTTAATAAGTTTGTTAAATTGAAATAAATAATTTTACTACGATTGAATTATTCATAGTGTAACGGTGTGAGGAGAATTAATTTGAAAACTATTCGATTTCAATGACGATGGTTTTTTCTGGAAAATCAAAAAATTTTCATGTTTTTCGACAAATAATAATATCAGAGGTTCTATTTCTCATCCTATTAATGAATAATAAAATGATATAATATTTTAGTCGCTTTCTAACATTCAGCCAAAAACCAATTTTTCACAAAAAAAATTTTTTTTTAAAAATACTGTATTTTATTAATTTTGAATGAGAAGTTTACCAATTTCGATAATAAGTTAACAAAATTTGAATAATAAATGATGTATAGTCAGGGACAAAACCCGGGACAAGGACAAAACCCGGGATATTCCATTTAGCTTTTTTTGACACAATTCAACACTTTTTCATGGAAAAATATACTGATGATCGAGTTTTTCGTGTATTTGTGTGGATCGAACAAGCCAAATGAAAATATCTGAATTGAATTTGCAATTAAAATATCAGTTAAAAAAGATTGGCGCTTTAAAGGCAATTTAAAACAAAGCACTGTTGAATTATGTCGAATCATGTTTATATAAGCAAAGAATAAATAATTTGTGACTCACATTAAATGTTTTTAACTGTAATTGAAGATGGATCCCCATTTGCTTTCTGAAGTTAGTTTTCTTTTCCTTTTTTCACTGGGGAAAAGAATCTCTTCTTCTATTGTATCTCGTTGCTCTTTTTGATCCTCTGAATAATCAGATTGTTCCAAAGAAACATCATCGTGAATAATTGTTTTCCTTCCATGGTTTTGAAAGTTGACATTTTCAACAGGTCCTGTTTCATTTGAACTTTTGTCCTTCACATTAGATAATTCCTTCACCTCAGACATTGTACCATCCTGCTTTGTTACTGAGCTATTTTGCTGACTTTTCTTTTTTTTTTCGAATTGCATGGAAAAGCTTTCGAAAAAATTATCTCCTGTAATTAATTTCATGCTGATTCTGCATGAAAGTGAAGAATTGTTTACCACTTTTTCTGATGTCGAAGGGGCTTCAATTTTCTGCGGGAGGCACTGATATACGACAGAAGGGTCTAACGGGAAAATTCCGCATGCTTCAAATGACTTTTTCACAATTCTTGGAGAGAGAGAGTTATTAACCGCTTCTGATACTGCTGGAATTAATGATTTTCTGTAAGAAGAAATTGACGAATCAGAAGGAACCGAGAATGCTCTTTTTAGGCTGTTTTTGAAATGCGCGAATACAAACCTATCCAGCGGCTGAGTGAGATGTGTTGTATGTGATGGAAGAATCAATAAATGGATTAAATGATCTCTGCACCAAGATATCACTGGAAAACTAAGGCGAGAGGAATGCCCATCAAGTATAATCAAAGCGTAGGAAGACTGTCCATGAAGCTCAACTCTTTTCTCATTAATTTTTGGCAATAATATTTCTATCATAACCTTTTCAAAATCTCTTCTTGTCATCCAGCCTGTCCCATTTGCCAAACAGTTAATTCGATGATACTTCAATTCCTTTAAATCCTCGGAAATGGTCTGAGAAGGCCATAGCATGATTGGATCAAGTGACGTCCCATCTGCAAAAATAGAAAAAAATAATGTAGCATTTTTCCTTCTCTGTGCTTCTGGTAAAAATGCATGCTGAGATTCTTTTGTAACTACTATTTCCTCGTCCGACTGCTTCATCAAGATGCCAGTTTCGTCCATATTGATAATTAAATCTGATGAAATATTATAATCATCAATAACATTTTTTAACAACGAAAACCAATTCCTCATATTTTCTATTGTGGATGCTTGAAGGCGCTGAAGATCTATAAAAGTTGGTTTAATTAATTTCAGTAATCCACTTTTCTTTATCAACCTGCGTGCCCATTTTTTGCTGATTTTCCTGACTTCAGTCGTTTGTGTGCATTCCTTCTTTTTCTTCATCATCACATTTTCTGACTATCAAAAATGCACAATTAAAAAATAAAACAAACAAATAGCAACACACGAATCTGATTATGTCTGAAACTGTCAATTTGTTTGTGGATGATATTTGTGCAATTGCACAATCTTCTATTTCCTCTATTTCTTCTTTATTGAACAGCCCTGGCCTGCCAGCATGTTGAGGATCACGCCCTGCTTTTTTTGAAGCCATATGCCGGTAAATGGAAGAATGAGTAATAATTTTATCTTTCACAAGATCTGAAGGTTTAATTCCATCTTGTTTCAGAAGATAATCAACTTTTTCAACTTTTGAAGGGAGCCGGCGAAACTCTGCTGAGGCCTTAATCGGTGATAATTTGTTGAAAGGGAGAGGCGAAGAAACGTTTGCTTTTTTCATATGATTAATGGAAGTTTGATCATTCTATTTGATATAATTTCTTATTGAAAAGACAATTGTTTTGACGTGCATTCAAAGGATGAAATCAAAAAAGTTTATCAAGAATTGTTTTTTGATTTGGAATTGTTTTAAAAAAACATTCAAAAAAAATATTCTAGACTGAAGTGTCCCGGGTTTTGTCCTTGTCCCGGGTTTTGTCCCTGACTATATTTTCTTCACTTTCTGACATTCAACCATATACCAATTTATAACAATATATATATTAAATTGAAAAAAATTAAAAATTAGATATATTTCGAATAGTCACTTTAACAATTTTGAAATACAAATCGTGTTAATGGTGTAACTCAATTTCAATACTTTTTCATTCATGTTGAAAGTGAACGTAATTCACGCAAGCTTTATACTTCCATTTTCCATTTGTAAATTTATGCAATAAGCATTTTGCATCAAACAAACTCCTTTTCAAAAATGAAATTTCATCTGATTTTTCAATTCGATTTGAAAATTTAATATGGTTTAGTAATTTTGGAAAAAACGAATTTAAATGCTTCAAGATCGTTTTATAAGATTCATTTCCCCTAAATATTGCTTTGATTTAAATTCTTTAGCAGCGCCATACAAGATACAGTCGCAAGCTTCAACTCTCACATCACTTAGAACAATTGATACAAATCCTGAAAGAATTCTTGATGCTCCAGGTTTATTATTCGTCTATTTCCAAATACCATTAATGCATGAATTAAAAATTTCGCTAAATTTACAGATATTTCTCAAAATTTCTGTATGAAAGTTTTTTTTTTCCTTATAACAAAATCATGTTTTTTTCGTTAAAGATCACAATATATTGGATTGGGGCAATGAGGATATCGCTGCAATAGCACTTGGAGAGACTATATACCTCTGGGCTCATGTTTCTAGC
Source organism: Monocercomonoides exilis (assembly GCF_001643675.1). Lineage (NCBI taxonomy): Eukaryota > Preaxostyla > Oxymonadida > Polymastigidae > Monocercomonoides > Monocercomonoides exilis. Next base: position 517,761 of record NW_027150554.1, on the reverse strand, counting down.
AAAACTACTGAACTTAATAGGACGGAAGACGATCCACTTTCTGAAGTAAGCTGCGTAAAGTGGGATGACAATTCGTTTAATTCTGCTCTTGCAGCTGGATTTGAAAATTCGGAAATTAGAATTTTTGATGTTTCTCAGCAAAAACAATTAAGAACTTTGAAAGGGCATTCCGGACGTATAAATTCTATTGATTGGAATGGATTGACATTGGGAACAGGAAGTTCTGATTCAAAAATTTGTTTGTGGGATTTGCGCATAAAAGAGGCGCTCATTTCAAGCGTGAGTGAGCATGTTGACGAAGTATGCTGCCTCAAATGGTCGCCTGATCGTCTTCACTTAGCTTCAGGAGGAAATAATGGTAAAGTCTTTTTATTTGACCATCGCAACTTGGAAAAGTCAAAGCTTGCATTGCAATCGCACACAGCTGCAGTGAAAGCGCTTTGTTGGTGCCGTTGGGATCCGATGATGCTGGTCACGGGAGGAGGTGGTGCTGACTGTCGATTGCTGTTTTGGGATCTGTTGAAGGGTTGCGTTGCTTCTTCAATTCAGACACAGGGTCAGATATGTGGTGTTGACTGCGCTCCTAAAGAAAAAGAGGTCATAACAATTCATAGCGATCCAGAGCCTTCAGTGAGCGTATGGAATTATCCTTCTATGAAATTAATGGCGAACATGGAAGGAGTAAAGTCAAAAGCACTATTTCTTACACTTAGTCCGACCGGAGAAAAAGTTATGATTGGAACTTCCGATGAAAAAATTTTCATATGGAAAGTATTTAGATCCGAGGAATTAGTTGAAGAGGAATCGAGACAAAGGAAGAATATGAAAGATAGATTTGACGATTTTGAAAAAAGTTTATTCAAAAAATCTTTTTTTCCAAGGTGAAGAATTGCGTCAGAAATGGAAGCATACCCCATTCACTTCATTTTCATTCGTCACAAAACTATTAGAAGCAAATCACTTCATGTTTGTGTAAATTGCAGTGTTATCGTTTCTTTCTTTTCTTTTCTTTTCTTTTTTATGTTTTTCGTGTTTTATAAATGTGTTTTTGACAAAAATTTTTGTTATTGAATAAAGTTGCTTTGCTTTTTCCGTTCAAAAAATTAAAATGAAATTGATTGTAAATCTGAATAGACTATTGGTTTAGAACGCTGATCCGCAGCTGCATCCACGTGGGGTTGTGTAGCACGAGCGTGCATTGCATGCATTAGCATCGCTGTGGCAGCTATCTTCAGCACGGCAGCTGTTATCACGGCCAGCACAGAATTGGTTCTGAGAGTTGTCGTTATAATTTTGAGCAGCACGGCAGCTCTTTCCGGCATCCATATCCACATTGGCTGTGCGTGCAGATGAGTCACCGCATTCTGTGCGTGCCTTCTTCTTGTGGCACAAAACTTCATCGAAGTTTGATTCAGTGAAGCGGTTGTTCTTTGAGCGAAGATCAGCATCAGCCTTAACTCTAGCATTGTCGCAATTGGCAACATCAGCATTTCGTGCATTGCTTGTTTGGCAATTTCCGTTGGCCCTCATGCAATCCTGGTTGGCTTGGCGGTTAGCTGCATCACGGTGGAAGTTGAAGCGATCTGACGCAGAGTCTTGTCTTGGTGGGGGTGGGAGCTGGCATGGTGATGGGGCAGCATATGTTGTTGGAACAACAAATGTTGTCTGAGAAGCACAAGGGGAAGGAGCAGAGCAAGGAGATGGAGATGAAGCACATGAGCTTCCGCCGCATCCCGATGAAAATGACGGGAACGAGAACGATGGGAATGAAGATCCAAAATCATAGCATTGGCAAGACACGAGTGTTGCAAATGAAAAAAGAATGTTCAACATTAATACTAAAATTCAGGGAAAATTTAACAAGCGTAACCTAATTTAAAATAAACAAACCTTAGTTGTTGTCAATTACTTTTCAACAAATATGTTTGTAATCAGCAGCATTTACAGTGTTTTTTGGAATGACATGATGTAAAAAACCATCAAACTTCGCAAAAAAAATGACTAAAATCTGTAATATCAAACTTCGAAATGTTAACTTCATTTTCTAGAATAAAATGTGTTGTACACTTTTCGCTATAAAAGCAGAATATGAAAATAATGTTTCATTTTTCAATCATTTTCTTTTTTCCCTTCGTGAATGATTGATCTTAAAAATAATCAATAAATATAAAGATTCCATTTTAAATTTTGATGGTGAATAATATAATTTATGCAAATAATTATTGCATAAAATTAAAATACTTATTAAAAAAAAATGGAAGAAATAAAACCAAAAAAAACAAACCGCTTCTCGAAAATGTTTAAAATTAAAAACTATTATCCATAATTTTTATGAAAGGCAGAAGCATAATAACACAAGGATCAATCATGCCGCGCTCTCAATGAAGTTGGAGAATAAAGCAGTTGGTTTCCCGGAGAGTTTGGGCTTTGAACGCTGTTTGTTAAGGGAGAGCCGGCAAAAGATCCTTTTTGCGGAGGTTGGGAATTAAGGCGAGAGTTTATCCGATGTGAAGAAAGCTGCCGTGAATGAAAAGAAGAGTGCTGAGAAGAAAGAGGATGGAGCGGCGAAGAAGAAGAAGAATGAGAAGGAGAAGAAGGTGAAGAAGAAGGTGATGATTGAAGCTGTGTCTGTAGTTGTGCTTGTGACATGCTCATTGGCCTTGCTCCTCTGAGGAGCTGGGCTGCTGGAGAAGAGAAAGAAGAGGAGGAGGAAGAAGAGGAAGAAGAAAGAGAGGAAGAAGAAGAAGAAGAAGAAGAATTCTTTCCGTTCTGTGTGTTAAAAGGAGCTGTGCTGTTTTGATCAGTGCCTATGAAAGGCGAGAAAGGCGAGGCAACTGCAAAAGACGGCTGAGAACGAGGCAATTTGTCTTTCTGAGTGAGAAGAGGATCAGAAGACTGAAGAAGACTCTTCATCTGCTGCTGCTGCTGTTGTTGCCTCAATAAAGAGGAGGAGGAGGAGGAGGAAGAGGAAGAAGAAGAAGAAGAAGCAAGCGGGGGAGAATAAGGAGGCGAGGCATCTTCTGTTCGTGCGCTCATTTCCTGTGCCAAATTGTGGGTTTGCCTTCCAAATCCATCCGATTCGAAGTTTGTGTTTTTCATTTCAATCTCTTCTGATGGCACAAAACTGTCTGCTGACTCATCCAACGAACGCCTTTGGCTTCCCTTTCCGCTTTCTTTCGCAATCGAAATAGCTTTTTCTCTGTTCTTTTGTTGTTGTTGTTGTTTCTCTTTGTTCCTCTTTTTCTGCTCCTTTGTGAGTGTGGGTGTGGGTGTGGGTGTGGATGAGTCATCAATGAAATCTAACTCGTCTGAAGAAGCAGGCGAGCTGGTGGATTCCATTGGAACCATTTCTATTTCTCTTCGGCTCTGAGACATGGACAAGGAGGAAGGAGAGAGAGGAAAAGAAGAAGAAGATGATGATGAAGAGGAAGAAGCAGAGGAAGAAGAATTCATCTGAGGAATTGAATCATCATCTGCCAATGAATCATCCCTAACTGGCAGAAGCAGTGTGGTTGAAGAGGAGCCATCCAGCTGTTGTTGTTGCTGCTGCCTCTGTTTCTGTTCAATTGGCTTTGCTTTGCTTCTCTTTGCAGCATTCGAAGAATTTCTATCGTTTTCATAGCGTCTCCTGCTCTGCTCTTTCTCCCTCAGCACTCTTTTTTCCTCTGCTTGTGAGGAACGACGATGCGACTGCACATAACAGACAACAAGAACAACCAGCACAACCAGCACAGCCACTAACACACACACAACAACCAGAAACGCAATGAAGATCGGTCGAATGGCGTCTGGCTCTTCAGCAGCCGCAGGCTTGATGCGCAGAGACGGATCCACTGAATCAGTCAACATGGCAAATGCAGACGTCTCAATGACGTGCTTGTTGTTTTGATGCTCCCGAGCCGCAAAGAAGCGCAGCCGGATTTCAATGTTATTTGCTGATGTTGCACTCAAATACAAGTTCAGCGGGATTGCTCCAATCACATACGTCTCATTCACAAAGCTTGTGATTTCACATGCTGTCAGCTTTTCGATGTCATCCACTTTCGACTTGAGCTCAAATGACAAGTTGCATGGAATCATCATCCTTCCAGTGATTGCCACTTTCACAGCCCCATCTTCTTCAAGTGTCGCCACTGCGCTGCCAATCACAGGGGAAAACAGCGGAGCGCGGTTGACTTCTGCATCGCCCTGCAGACTGCATCCCAGACTCGATATCCAATGCGAATCCCCGTCTACCCCTGAATCGCTTGCGACTGGCGAATACACACTCAACGTACCACCTTCACAGACAAGGTTGCGCTGTGCACTTGGATAAGCAGGGAACGAAGGGCAGTTCTTCTGAAAGGAGCACTTTGTGAGTGTCATGTTGCCTGAATCCTGATAGACAGCTCCTTCAGGCGAGTTCAGAAACTGCACGTCGGTCAGAACAGCGCGGCAGCTGATGAAGTCAACCATCGACCCTGTCCATCCACACAGGGCTGAGTCTTCACTGCTTAAAAGTTGCTCTTCATTGACATTATTTCTCTGTGAGTGAGTCAATTTTTGCTGCTGCAGTTGTTGTTGTTGTAGTGCTTGTTGATTCTGCTCATTGTCAAACACACACTTCTCCAGCGACAGAGCATCGCACCTCTCAAACACAGCAAGATTGCCTCTTTTCAGCGGAAGTGCGCAGTTTTGAATGCTCAGCCTGCTGATTGACACAGCAGCCCCACTGCAATTGCTCACAGTGAGTACATGAATGGACTTTTCTGTGTCAAGCACAGGATTATTGTACGCCACACCCGAAAACGACACGAAGTCAATCGAAGACGATGAATGAAGAGAAGTCAAATGGCAGCAGCTGCTGTCGATGATGGTGTTGTTGAGCTCCAGCGAGATGTGGTTGAATGTGCAGTCAGCCAAGCTGAGAAGGGAATCAGACACAAACAGACAGAACTGGTCGAGGCGGAGGTCGCTGAAATCGGTGCTTGTGATAATCACACTCCGGTCGGCATTGATTGAGGAAGGAGAAGAAGAAGAAGAAGATGATGATGATGATGATGATGATGAATGTAAAGATGAAGATGAAGATGAACAAGTAGATAAATAAGAAGAAGACGAAGACGACGACGAAGAAGAAGAAGAAGAAGACGAAGAAGAAGAGCAAAACGACTTTACAGTTCTTGATCTTTGAGCAGACGTACTTGTAGTCGTTAGAAAAGCGCTTCTCAGCTCGAGATTGGACACAGTCGATCCGACAATCTCGCAAGTGCCTGACTCCACCGAAATCACCGCATAATCCAGCCATCGAGAATCAGAAGCCGCACAAAAGACACAGCCATCAACAACAAAATTCCCGCTCTTTTGGAGCATCAGCGCTTTGTCGACAGAAGAAGCGATGATCCCCAGTGAAAACGCAAAGTCTGCAATGTTCACGCTTCCTGTGATGAGCACCGCTGCCTCGTCTTCAATTGCCAGTTGGCGTGAAAACGCAATCGCAACACTCTCAGAGCTGCTGCGCACCAAAGAAAGGCTGCTGAATGCTGTCGGGTGCAGCACAGTCACATTGCTCATCAGATGCACCTTTCTTGCTCCGCTGTCTGACAGATGCCGCACTCCTTCCTCAAGTGTGCGGCAGGGTGTGTCTTGCGCTCCACAGCTGTTGCTGTCGCTTCCGCTGTTACTGTTACAGTTAATATAACTGTTAATATAACTGTTACTGATTCTTCTGCTTCCTCTTCCACTTCCACTTTCACTTCCACTTTCACTGCTATCTGACTGGATGTAGACTTCACTGGCTCGATAGAACTGGAGGAGCGAGCACAGTTGAGATGTGTCGTAGGTTGCGTTGACGTAGATTGAAAAAGAAGAAGAAGAAGAAGAAGAAGTTGAACAGTTTTCAGACAGTTGAGTAACATCCAACTCGAAATTGAGATACAGCAAGTGACTGAAACTAGTGCAGTTAATGTACACATCTTTCCCTGTCAATGCCGAATTTCCAGTAAACCTCAGGTTTTTCAGCAGAAACGGTAGAATCGGATGCAGCGGCGAAGGAGAGAGAGACGGAGAAGAAGGCGACTGGCAGTCGAGAAAGAGGCAGCCACCGTTTCCGCTAGCTGTGTTGCAGCTGCAGTGAATGAGTGCGCAATCAACAAGTTCGAAGTAGCTGTTGGAATGTGGCAGTGACATCAGCATCGCACCACCTTTGGTGCAGGCAGGGCTGCTGCAATTGGCAATTGTGCAGTTCGACAGAGCGATGGCTGACTGTGTGAATGTGCTGAGTGCGAAGATGACGCTGCTTCCTTCTGGTGGAGAAGATGAAGATGAAGAAGTCTCATTCAAGTTTGTGAAGTTGGTTTCTCTCACATTCAGAGTGAAGATATCACCATTTGCATTAGAAGGAACAAGAGATATCAAAGAACCAGAAACATTTAACTTGTCAAAAGTGCATCGAGTGATCACTCCACTCACAGCAGATAGACTCAGCAGCATCAGCGGAGTGTTAGAAGAGACAGAGCGAATGATAGTTTCATCCAAAAGCACTGTTCCAGACACCACACTCACCAAAGAATAGTTCAATGGATCCTCATCGCCTTCTTTGTGATTGAAATCGCACGAGAGAAGACTGAGTAAGCCAGACACAGAACGTATGAGGCACTCACAAAGTGGAGTAAAAACTGAGGGAAGAGAGAAAGATAAGCAGTCAAAGATAAGAACTTCGCTATTTGACAGCAATTCTCCAATTGCGTCCGACGAGTCCAGAGAAGAGTCAAAAACAAGCTCAGCACTAGCTTTTGTGGATGAGCACATTGTCACGTTTGACAAGTCCAACTGATACGATACAGTTGTCGAATTAGTGATTAACAGCTGCTTCTCCCCTTCTTCCTTAGGCATGTGCGCAAATCCTGTTTTCAGCGTCTGGCAAGGAATGAAGCGTGAGCCGCACCTCAAAACGTCCACCCCGCTGGCAGACACAGAGATAGAGGCATTGAAGTACTCCACAAGGAACGATAGCAAGTCCATTGGCTCGTCTGCAGGGAAATCTCCATCGTCACTGCCAACAAAGCCATTGATGTCGTTCAGCCATTTGTCCAAGCTGAATGCCAAGCGATAAGTTGTTATTGCGCTGGACAGGTCATCGCACTTGATGTACATGTTTTTGCCTTGTTTTGCTTTATTCTCATTGAAAAGGAGAGCTGAAAAAGTAAAATCCAAATTCGTGTCAATGCATTCGAGATAGCAAAACCCGCCTTTGCCAGCAGACGCTGAGCAGGCACACGAAACGATCTCCGAAAGAGCACTTTCAGATTCTCCTTTCAAACTGAGTGAGCCGCCAGAATCCAACTTAATACGCATCCCTCCTCCTTCTGCACATGAAGACGAGCAGCAACTGTGGAATGAGCAGTTGGACAGAACAAGAGCTGATGAAAGCGTGTTAGAAATAAGAGAAGAAAGAGCTGTGCTTGTGCTTGTGCCTGAAGACGTGGTTGAGGTTGATGTTATGTTCACAGAATCAAAATGGCAGTTTTCAAAAGTCAGAGTGGAAGAGAAAGCATTCATTGTTTGTGCGGTTGTCGTTGCTGGCAATGCAAACAACGAAGCATTGGCAATTGTGATTGATGATGCATTCATCGAGTTAATGTTCGCTTGAACAATTTGAGTGATAATAAAAACAGGAGTTGAGAATGATGACTTATCTAATGTGAACTGAGTGATGTTCAGAAATCCACTTGTTGCAAATACCAAAGAAAATGGAATAAAAACCGAAGAAGAAGAAGAACTTAGAACGGAAAACGAGCATTTATTAAGTGTCAATCCATCAGAAAGAGATGCTGATTGAATAAGCACTTTCTGAACATACGTAAATGTTGCTGGAGCAGACAGTGCAATTGAATCAAGAAGAAGATTTTCACTGTTCGTTATGATTGGCGTGGAGTCATTGCCATCGATTTCTGAGGCCAAGTTCAATGACGCTGTGCTTCCACCCCCGCTTTTCACAATGGAACAGTTGGACAAATCATATGAATCTTCCACTTTTGTCGATATTTCCAAGTAAAATGTCCTCTTCTGTGAAGAATATGCAGATGAATGGATAAATCCAGTGAAAAACGATGAACATGGCAGTTTTTCGCTTCCGCACCGTGCTACGTCAAAACCCTTTTGCGACACATAAACAGAATCAGACGAGAAATCAATGAGAAACGAAAGGAGATCAATTGGAGTGGTAAATTGCTTTGTGTCGCTGCCAGAAAATGCCAATAAATCTTCCGTCCATTCAGACAAATCCAAGTTGAAAGTGATTCCGTTCACTGTTTCATTCAAGTCCGAGCACGAAACAAACACGTTTTTGCCCAAAAACGCAGCATTTCCGACGAAACTGACGTCTGAAAAGACGAAATGCTCTGTGTTTGCGAGGCAGTGCAGATGCAAAAAACCGCCTTTCCCTTTCGAGTGTGTCTCCGCTGAGCAGTTCTCCACCAGACAGCTTGTGACTGTCATTTTCCCTTCTGACAGCAGCGTCACATTGAACGCTCCTCCTTCTTCTGATGAAGAAGAAAGTGTGTTTGTGATGTTGCAGCGGATGAGGCTGAGGTCGATGTGGTGCGATGTCGACAAAAATGAGGGAGAATTGCTGTTCGGAATCTGAACAGAGTTTATCGTGCAGTTTTGGTATGTCACAGACGCTGCTGCGTTGCTTTCTGAGTGAGAGTTTTGGTTATTTCCAAAGAAATCATAGGAATCATAGGAATCATAGAAACTCTGCTGTTTTCTGTTTGAAACGGAGCTTGTGATTGGCTCTGATATCACGAACCAGGGATCTTTCTCCTGTGTGTTGCCGGCAAATGTGCAGGAGTCAAACCTCTGCGGGTCATTTGAACGGATCACAAAGCAAGAGCACGCAAACATCTGCGCATTCAACACAAACTCTGTCAGTTCGAGTGTGCCTGTGTCTGCTGTGACGAAAGGAACACCAAAATTTGCATTGGACTGAGCCGATGACAAGTGGCACTTGCTGATTAGCAGCACAGCTGCCGGGAAATTCACGTAGATGATTGTCTTCAGACTGGGCGAGCAGCCAGAGGCAGAGTCGATGAGCAGAGAAATGCTGGAGAGCTCCAGTGAATTCACAGAGCCTGATGCGCCTGTGATGATAAGCTCGTGCTCTGAGGTGGAGGAGGCAGAGATGTCCAGACGGAGCGTGGCTGAGGCGGGGTTGGAGGGTCTGTTGAATGAAGAAGAAGAAGAGGAAAATGCGGATGATAAAGAAGAAGAAGAAGACGATGATGAAAATGATGGTTTGACTGAAGAAATAGAGGAATCGATTATTTTTTCATCTGAAAGAAACTTATTGGAAGTTCCATCAGCAGAAGGCGAAATCAAAGAATCAGAATCAGAAGAAGCAGAAGAGGCAGAAGCAGAAGCAGAAGAACCAGCCGCTGGCTCTATCGACACTCTAAATATAACTGAGTGCTTCACAATAGCCGTCTCCCCTTTGATGCAGAACGCGATCTTATTCAGTTCTCCTTCTGAATGTCGTGTTAATATTCGCTCAACCACTGAAGACACTGTCTCACAAGGAAAAGCTTCGTCTCCACACCACCGCTCATCCCCAAAGGGTGTTGTGGCGTCGAAGTAGAAACGTGCTTCGTAGTAGCCCTCCAGAATCCACAGCAGGCTTATCTCCACATCGCGAAAGATCTGGCTGTCTGTACCAAAAAGCGCATTGTCCTTCGTGTGGATGGAAGAGCTGCTCAGGGCAAACGGGAATGTGGCATTGGTTACGCTGGCTAGCAATGACGGCGCCTGCAAGAAGACATCACGCCCAATTGTTGCGTTGTTCTGCTGCGGAGTGGCTGGCCCTGCTTCGGCGCTGCTGAAATAAAACGAGGTGTCCTTAGAGAAGATCGGCGTGGTGCAGTCGCGGCTGAGCAGGAGATAGACTGCCCCGCCATATCCTTCATCGCCTGCTCGTGTGCTGACAGACGCAGAACACGCAAAGAACCGGCATTTGTTGAACACGACAGCAGAAGGATTCGATGAAGAAGAAGAATACGCAAAGTTCAGTGCGATGCAGCCTCCGTGTTTGGAATTAGCAGCGTTGATGTCTCCGAATGTGGTGTTGTTGAACAGTAGAAAGTAGTCAGCGGCATACAACGAGGCATCCAACACTGGCGGTGTGTTGCTTTCGCTTGTCACATTCGAGTAGTTCCCGCTGCTGAGTGTGAATGAGACAGCAGAACGGCCAGAGAGGCTGATGACCGAGGCACCTGTCAGCACAACATTCGACAGGAGCATCCCGTACAGCAGCAAAGTGCCTGCCTGAACGTCGAAGAGTGGGCGGTCAAATGTCGATGACAGCGAGCCTTCCACTTGAGTACTGTTGATCTGCAGCAGTCCTCCTGCCCCTGAAAGCAGCAGCAGCGATGGGGACGGGTTTGTGGCGCGGTTGTGGCGGAAGTTCAAGTTCTCCACGGTGAGTGTGCCTTGTGCCACGTGCAGGACAGCGTTGATGCCGTTTCCACACACAAAGCTGTCCAATTTGGATGAGCTCATCCACGTGTCTCCGAGAGGGCCAATGAGATGGATCGTCCTCGCACCAAAATCAATAGGACATGCTGGAGACACCTCATTCTCCAGTCTGATGTTCGTTTCCTTGCCAACTTCTGCTTTAAGCAGCGCCTGCTTGATCGTTGCACATGCAGTCTCAACCGTCCAGCCGCACCCTGCGTTGTCTGCCTCTGCTGCAAAGGAGCCGTCCACATACACCTCCAGCCAGCGGTACGGCAGCCAATCTGCCCGCACATCCTCTTCAGTGTCTCTCCTGATACACGCCGTTGCTCTTGTTTGCCAGTCGCTTCTGACCACAAACGACTGATTGAACGGGTTCCTCGACTGGAACAGCCCCGTCTCTCCCACTGCCAAGTAGATGTCGCTCCCTTTCATTGCATTTTGGCTGCTGCTGCTGCTGCCACTGTACTTGTTGTCCCACCACCCGCATGCGCGGAACACAGCATTGGCTGCTGTTGAGCTCTGCCTGAACACACACATCATCCCTCCTCCCAACTGCAGCGCTGAGCAGTTCCACGTGCGGCAGTACATCATCACCAGCGCCAGATGCTCGCTGTCGCAGTAAAACCCGCCTCCGCACACACTTTTGACAGAGCAATGCTCCAACCGCACAGAATCCAGTGTCATGTTCTGGGGGATAGCAGTCGACTGCGTAAGGGACACACCTCCACCGTGAGAGGATGCGCTGCACTGCTCAAACAGACAGCCTGCCACACGCACTGAATTTGAGAGAGAAGTTGTGCAGATTCCTCCACCGCTGCCACTGGGCGCCTCGCAGCTGCGGAAGATGGAGTCAGTCGCGTCCAGAGAGGAAATAGAGTTGCAGTTGATTGCACCGCCAGAGCCGGCAGTGGCTTTGCAGCGCTCGAATGTGCAGTGGTGGATAGACAGCTCTGTTGCTTGGCCGGACGCGCTGATGGCTCCGCCGTCGCTGCCAGTGCATTGGAAGAAGGTGTCTTCATCGAAGGAGGCTGTTGCTGCGATGACTTGCCTTCCTGCTTCGCCAGAGAATGCTGTGTTGGCTTTTCCAGATCGTGTGCATTTTGTGTATGAATTGTTGAAGGATGCAAATGAATGAGAAGGGGTATTTATTGGCAAACAAATGCCTCCCGTTAGAACATCAGTGACAGAATTGAAAGAACAGCTGTTAATTGAAGAAGTCAAAAATGAAGTGGTAAAAAATGTAGCAGGGTTGAAAGAAGAGGGAGTTGTGATGTTATCAAATGATGATAAGCTCAATCTTAGTGATGGAAATGAAGCGAAAAATAAAAATGGCTTCGAAAGAGTAGAAAAAGAAGAAAAAGATGATGAAGTGATATGAAGATCTCCATTTAACACATCTTTAGAATAGCCATTTGTGTGAGATAATGAAGAATGGAAGGAATTATGTGTTTTTGTAACAAGAGAAATATTCTTCAAATGAACACTTCCATAACAGCAAATTGGAAAAATTACTGGATCAAAATGTTCAACAAAAGAACAAAATTCAACTCTAAATTGAGAATTTTCATTGACATAAATAGCTGCAGAAGGGGTATCATAGTTTAAATTAATCTGATAAATTTTTGTTGTGGAATTAATTATTTTTATATTATTAATAAGTGCACCTAATTATTCAATATTCAAGTATTTACGAGAAAGAATAAACAATAAAATACATACTAGAATAGTTCTTCTCCATCGAATTCCCTTTTATTTTTGTAATTTCAACAGGGTTTGATAATTTATATAAATGCAATGAATCTCCATTCTCAAGAGGAATTGCAAAAATATTTCCGCAAGAAGCTATCAAACAAATTGTAATACAAGTAAATAATTTCAATCTTGCCTGTGTTGTTTTCATTGCATATGGACAAAAATCAAAAATGAAAACTTCAAATATCTCACAAAATTATGGTTTTGAATGGAATTTTTCGACTGAACAGAAAAAAAGCTTTGTCTTCAACAAGCACCCTTAACTCAGCGGCAGAGTCTTGCTCTTATGAGGCAATGGTCATGGGTTCGATCCCCATAGGGTGCATGTAATTTTTCCAAGATTCAATATTATTTCCGTTTTGTTTTCTAAAAAATTATTTCTCTTTTCTTTTTAAAATGAATAAAACATAAATCAAAAATATTTTACACCATCACAAGTGGCAATCTTCTTCTTGATGCACAAAAATTATTTTTCTTTTTGAAAACCAAAAAAGAAGATGCGGTAGCTGGGATTCGAGCCCAGGTTATCACGGCCACAACGTGAAGTACTAACCACTATACTACTACCGCTTGCAAAAAGGAGTTTTTAAAATATTAATTTTATAAATATATATTTTTTTTGTTTATTTTTTGAAATTTATTATAACAATTTTTAAATAATTCCTTACTGTTCATTATTTATTTTCACGTTTCAAAGATTGAAAACAATCAATTCCAACACTTTCAAATAGGCCTTTGCGACAAACCGACATTTTTTTCATGGCTCGACAAGTCGACCGACAAGACTGTCAGCTAATGCTTTATTTTTTGATAAACGAAAAAACAACAAAACAAGATTAAGTTTTTCCGTTTTTATTCAATTTCTTTATTTATTAATTCTTTATTTTCACAAGATTATAACAAACGAATATTTTATTTTTATATTTTTAAAAATATCAATGGGTTATCGACAGATCTTTGTCGAGATCAGTCGGTCGAAAGATTAGTCGGTCGAAAAGATCTATCTGTCGAATGGATATGATTTTTTTGAAAACATTTCTTTTTATTCAGAAATTGACTTTCATTTCAATTTTGTTAAAAATGCCATTTATAGCTTGAAATATTTTTAAGTTCTTTAAAGAAATTGAGTGTTTATCTATCTGATTTAATTCATTATTTGTCCAATTCAACATTTTTATTAAACATTTCATCTTCTTTCAGATATTAATATTTTTAACGTTATTTTCAAAAATAAAAGTTTCAAATAACATTCCATAATAATTACACATTTTGAGTTTTAATAACAAACTCAGATTTGTGGAAATAGAAGGTTAACACATGAAAAAGGTTTGACAAAAATAATTGTTTTATTATCAAATACGATGAATAACAAAAGAAGTTTGATGGAATTGTCAATGTTGATGATATTGATTTGAAATAAACAACAAACATTTGTGCGTTATTACAACATCTGCCTGTGGAAAAAGTTTTCATTCAAATGGAAATAGAAAGAAGCTGCGAGTATTTGGAGACATTTAAAATTCGATTATGATACTGGAAATCAGAAAAAGAAAAAGAAACTTCAAAAGATTTTAAAGAAGAAAGCTGAATTAGTATTGAAAGCAAAAGAAGAAAATGAAGAATAACAATTTGTTGGGAAATTATTGGTGTGCCTTTTTGATCTTTTCACTGTTCATTTATTTCCTCTTCTTCCATCTCTAAAATTCTCTTCCACTTCTCATTGTTCCAACATTTCCTCTTTTTCTCTTTCCAATCTTACTTCTTATCATTCATCTTCTCTTCCTTCTTCTTCTCCTTCCATTCATTTTTCTTCTCCTTCTTCTCTCTCCTCAATCACCATTATCACATCCCAGAACATCACCTTTGTTAGCCCCAATCTTTTGTTTTAATCACAGCTTCAACAACAGCAAGTGCTTCGTCCTATTCAAAACTAACTCCAAAATATGCAAATGCTTCATCAACAGCAGCAACAGAAACAGCAGAAATTCCAGCTGCAGTTCAGACCTCCTCCAGAAGCTTCCTCGTCTAGCAATATTTCCCTGGGATGAGCCTGCAATCCCATCCTTATGCTGTTTCTTATAATCAGATGCTTTCTCTTCAAAACCATCTGCATCACATTCACAACATGCGCAACAAATCGTGAACCAACTATTTTCTATCCATTATCCACTCATGGTAAGATTTTACAATCAAGCGAAGCAAATTCACAAATGACAGAACAAAATTATTTTATTTTTAATTCTCAGCAACATTCGCAGTCAAACAATAGACAACAACAGCAACGGCAACAGAAAGAAAATACTGATGCAAGACGACAAAACTCACAAACTCCTCCTCAGATAACTTCCCCTCAAAACAGCAGCATATCTTCATCACCAGCTTCTTTCACTTCTTCCTCTTCACGTTTTCCAGCTTCATTGTTTGTTACAACTATTTCAAATGTTATAACATCTTTCACTTCACACGATGTACTCATCTCTTTGCAATCGTCTTCTATTTCACCTTCATCTGCTTCAGTTGACGTCGATTCGATATATCTTTGGATGCTGGACACGATTGTCATTGGACAGAAAGTTGTGTCAAGCAGCAGCAGGACTTGTGGCACTGCGTGATTCAGAATGAAATAAAAAAAGTTAGGAGGAAGTAAGAGAGCTGTAGCTGGTCGCACATCAACCACAAGCGGAGGGGTGGCATGCCGAGCAGCATGAATGAGAGTGTGCTGTATCTGCGTGAGATGGAGTCAGAGACACAAGACGAGCACATGAGAAATAGAATGAAGGATTCCTTTACGGAGATCTTGTGAATCGCAATTAACAAACACTTCTGAAGGATCAATAGGAAATAGTAGATCAAGAAAAATAATTGGTTGGAGGGAGGTGCAGGAGATGATGTATTGTTTACTAATCTGATTTTTTGAAGACAACGACAAGAAGAACAAAGGCTAAACAGAAGCGAAATAGGCACAAGCAGATGACTCGAAAGACGAATAGTTTAAAAATAACAGTTTCTGATAACACGAAGCAGAGCGAGTGAGCGAAAGAGTTCGGATGGTTGAAAGAGAAAGGAAGATTCAGGTGCAGCTAGATAAATAACAGGAGAAGTGGAGGGAAGCAGCAATGGCTGAGAAGTTGAAACAGCTGGAGATTGAAGAGCGATGTGTGCAGAGAAGATTGGATCTGGAAAAGGAAGGCAAAGAAAACATTACGATTGTGAAGATTCTGAGGGATGAGCAACAGATAATGGAAGATCAAGAAAGGCAGAAGCAGAAGAAGGAGAAGAAGACGCTTGCAGAAAAGATGAAGGAGGAAGAAATTGAGTTGAGCCTAATTTAATTTGAACAGAAAGAAGAAGAAGCGGAAAGGCTGCAGGACGAGAAGAAGTTTGCTGAGATTCGTGACAAGCAGAAGAAAGAAGCAGCGGAGAAGAAGGAAAAGGGGCGTCAGCGGTTGCTGAATGAGAAGCAACTGGAGGCGCTGGGGATAAGAGCTGCTTTGCAGATAACGAGAACAGAAATTGAGGTGGCATTCTGGTTTGTCGATGTTCAATCCGTTAATGTGCTGGCAGATGCGCAGAAGAGAGCTGAGGACGAAATGCAGAGGGAGAAGGAGAGAGAAATTGAGAGGGAGAGGGAGAGGGAGAGAGAAAGAGAAAGAAAGAGAACTACAATTAAAAGAGGAGGAAGAAAAAGAAAGCACAGAAAATACAAATGATTCATCTTCTAAGAATGAATCTTCTGATACTCCATCTGTGCTTCTATCTCCTTCTGCTTCTCAATTAACGCTTAATCGAATAGCAGCTCCTTCTGCAACACGTGATGTTCCTATTCTTGATCCCATCACAGACAACACTCAACAAACAGCAAATTAACAAGGCAACCGTCCAATGAGATCAATTTCTCCATCGCCAGCATCTGCACCTCATTGCTCAACATCGATTCCTCCTTCGTATCCTCCTCCTCAACGTCCTGCGTCTATTTCACCATCTTCTCAGGCTTCACTTCCATCAAATTATGAAATCTTAGCACGAAACAATCAGCTTTCCTCACTCACTCCATCTGCTTTTCCTTCTCCTTCTTCTTCTTCTTCATTTGCTCCTCAAACGTTCGACAGAGCTCTCTCTGGAGCAACATCTTCAATAAGCACATCATCATCATCATCATCATATCCACTTTTGCCTCAACAACAGCTTCAGCTGCAACAGCAGTCACTCCATCCAACAGCTGTGTTTCAATCCCTCCCTTCTGTTTCTCAGCTTTCTCGTTCTGCTGAAAGAGCAGCCGAGTCTGTTCGGGGCCAGCGGACGTCGATGCATGCCGAAGTGTGTGTCATGTTCCGCATTGCTTGGCGCGTCCAGTCTCTTTCAGTGGTCGCATACGACAGCGCTGACAGAGTGTACAGGAAGGAGTGGATGAAGAACAACAGAAACATGCTCGGTGCTGGTTCCAGATCTTCTTCTTCTTCTTCTTCTTCACATTAAAGATAGACTTTTATTATTAATTTATGCTTCAGCTCATCAAAGTCCAATTTTATTTGTTATGCACAAATTCAATTTTATAGTAGGCAAAAGGCAACTTTCATTTGGCAGTGTCAACAATGGATCATTTAAAGATTCAAAAATAATAAAACAGACAGTTGATAACGAAAATAAATTGCATAACTTCAATTTTCTTTATTTGTTATTTTTCTATAATCAAAACTGAAATTGAATATATTCATTAATCGAACTATTGTTTTTGTATTTCAATTTTTTTATTTTTTTAGGTTTGATTGAAACATTTTATTGTTATTGTTTCATCTTCTTTCGTCAAAAAAATTTGTTTTGTTTTCAATAATTATTGTTGGCTTTTTCCTTTCACGATTGAAATTTCATAAAATGGTATTTTCAAAACAAGTTAAATATATTTCTTCGTTCATGCATAAATGTATTTATATCGAATATACAAGTCAGAAAGAAATTCAGATATAAGAAAAATATTTCAGAAAAATTAAACACATTTTGAATTTTGTATTTAATTAAAAAAAAAAAAAAAAAAAAAAAAAAAAAAAAAAAAAAAAAAAAAAACCCTCGACATAGGTTTTGTCTTTCGACCGACATGCATCGCTATATTTTTCCTTGTCGCAAAGGTCTACTTTCAAATTCGATAGGTGTTTTTGGAAAATTTTTGTTTTGAACAAAAAAAATATTTATCTGATTTTTTTGATGAATTACGGAATATTAAATTGCACCTTCCTTTAAATACAGTTTGTGCAAAAAACACCAGACAAGATCGATATCTCAATAACCGCAAGAAGAAAAATTCTGTTTATTTTCCTCAAAATATATCTCATCAATTCAAACTCATTTAATATACAAAACTTTCATATTTTCCTCTTTTTCACTCAGAAATAATTAATGATTGAAATTTCTGAGAAATAGGATTTTTAGTTTCTCCGAAAATTCATAATAAAATTACTAAGAGCAAAAAAGAGGAAGTTTTGAAAGTTTTGTATATTAAATGAGTTTGAATTGATGAGATATATTTTGAGGAAAATAAACAGAATTTTTCTTCTTGCGGTTATTGAGATATCGATCTTGTCTGGTAATTTTTGTACAAACTGTATCTCTTTTTTTTAACTTGATGCAACTCAATTGATATGAATAAAAAATTTTGAACGTTTTAATGATTTGAAGATAATTCAATTTCCCATCTTGAATATAATATTTTCGATTAAGAATGTGAGTTTTTCGATGTTGCAAAAATTTTGGTGTAGTTATATTCAACGCAAATGAGATGTTTTTCATTTCTTTTTTTTTCTTTGGAAACATATGAATTGGTTCATGTGCAATAATAGTTTTTAGTTATTAAAAATTGAGTAATAAATATTTTTTGAAAAAAAAATTGAAAAAACCATAAAAAAATTTCCTTCTTTTTTTTTTAAATAATTATGGGACAAAATTTTTGCCACTATGAAAAAAACTGAGATTTGTTCCAAACATTTTCTTCGATCTTTTGATAATAAATCAACCGAAACTATGCAAATAATTTCAGAAAAATTCAAAAATTGAGAATAATATTTGTCAGAGAAGAATGGAACAAAATTCATGAAGCAAAAAATATTGTACCATAAAATATTGTTAGTGTTATCGATGGTGGACGCTTTCAAAAACTGTTGACAGTGGTGTTGTCTCAACTATAATTAATAATTGCATCTTGGCGAGAAACCCAGCTATTCCCTCAATTAATACAAATGTGTGAAAATTGCTTCAATCATCCATACTGTATATTTATAAATTTTATAAATAGGAGATTATTATTGAATACACATTTTTTCATTCAAAAATATTGGTTTGAAAATTCACTTTGAATATGATGAATGAATACTGAAAAGATGTATCTCCTTTCAAATATAATTAAAACTTGATTTAAATCTCAAACATTGTTGTTTTAAACATTTTTCATGATTTTTTTTCTTTTGAAAGAATAATTCCTCTTTAAAGAAATTTAACTTTTGACAAATCAACACTCCGAAAAAAGTTATGATTTCAAAAATAATCACCCAAATATATTAAACATTTCTAATTCACCAATAATTGAAATAATTTTTTTTTAAAAATTGTGATTTATTCTCCATTTTTTTATCAGAAATGGAAAGAAAATATTTATTTAGCTCATTTTGAAATAGTTGCTAAAAAAGGAAAAATGGTCATTAGAGAAATTATTTGTTACAGAAGTGGATATTAAGAAAGAACGATAAATTTGACAAAAAATAATTTTTTTAAAGTATACGTTTAGTGTGCGTTTCGTAATTTTCTATTTAAAGTGTTGTGATGAAATTCTTTGAAATAAAAAATTTAATATAAACAAAAAGCCGAATATGCTAATATAACATTATTTGATTTGGTTTTGTATTTTTTGCTTATCCTTTTCATAAATATTTCAATAACCCACATTTACAAAAGTGTAGATATTTATTCTAATTTGTTCAACATTTTGCAAATATTAACCTCTTTCCCAAGCAAAACTTTCTCAGCATCTCAAAGCCAAAACTATAAAATCTTCTTTCTAAGAGATAACAATGATATCGCAACTATTCTATGAAATAACTATATTTTCCAATCCTTCACACACACACACACACACATACACATACACAGCGTCCTCATCAATCCGAGTCTCTCCACGCATCAAGCGCAGAAGGAGGCAGTGTGACAAACTGTTCAGAATTCTGCCTTTCATTCTGACGAGCACCAGAGCCACTGGCCGTATCACTTGGCACTTTCTCCATCTGCTTGTACTTGTTCTTCGCTCTCCCCAGGAGCACACACAGAACAATGCTCACCACAACTACCACAACAAGAATAATCGAAGCCACTATCAGCCCAGCCACCAGCCACGTGTGTGTTCTTTGCTCTATTTCTTTGATGTTATCGGTGGAATTGGTATTGTTGCTGCTTGAATTGTGCTTTGTGAGGCGTATAAGAGGTGTTTGGACAATTGTTGAAGAAGAAGAAGAAGAAGAAGAAGAAGAAGAAGAGGAAGAAGTTGTCATTCTGAGTGCAACAAACGTCGTATTAAACTTTGTTGGATTAAAAACATCCTCCGAAATATTCATTTGTATTTGGGTTTCATTGACGAAATCATTCTCTTTTATCGGCAGAGCAATCGAGTTGTTCTCATTTCCCTCCGGAACAATGCACAAACTCAGCTCGCTGCACGGAAACAGATCCAGCCCCTTCAATGCGTACTGCATTTCCCGCACATTCTCACCCAACATCCTCGATAATTCATTAGACACAGCTGAGACAGATGAGCTTACCTCATAAATTGCTTCAGACAATCGAGGAACAAACAGCGGATTGAGCACTCTCTGCGGCATGTCTGCCAGCTCGCATCCTTCGTTGGCGATCCACAGTGAAGTGTTGAGTGTACTTATCCCGCTCCCCAGGCTGGTGATGGAGAGATAGCCTTTGCTCTCTGCAGTGCTGGAATCTCCCACGCAATGGATGTTTCTCTGGGCCGAGTAATATTTGGCTGAGCAGACGGAGTTATTGTAGAAGGAATAATGTGACAGCGTGACAGATGAACTTTGTATAGACAGTGCGCCAAGGGACGATGAAAAGATGCTCAGAGAATCGGCAAAGACAACAGAATTGGCAAAATGCAAGAGAGAGCCGCTCCAAGAACACAAAGAATCTTGCTGTTCTTGTTGTTGTTGCTGAAGCTGTTTTGAGAGATGAGAAGTATTTTGATAAAAATTCTTGTATAAAGTTGGATTTCTAATAAAATCACCATTCTCCATTTCATTGCTGCATGCTCTTTTTCCTGTTAAATCTGCTTTGCTTATGGAAATGCGTTCACAGCCAGAAAACAGAAGAATTGCACCTTCTGTTCTGTTTGTTGAGCAATCTTTGCAGGTCAATTGCGAAATGTTGATTGGAATGGAAGATCTGTCTAACAAAATAATGGGAGATGACTGATCGGTTGAAGTGATGCGTTCAAAATTACAGTAATTCAAGACAATTGGACTGCTGTTGTGCTGTTCTGTTGAAGAAGAAGAAGAAATTGCAGAATTTGTCTCAGGGCTGTCAAAACGAACATGCAATGCAGATCCATCCGATCTGACATAAGTCACGGTAAGAGAATCACACACAAGCGACGAAGGAGAAGTTAGCGACAGAAGATGAGAAGACGCTGTTATGTCATTGAACACAGAATTCTGAAGAACAACGGTCGCTCCTTCCTCTCCAACCAGAAGCGATCCGTTTCCCAACGCAAATTTCTCGATGGTTGCTCTGCTCAAGTTCAAAAACGCACTCACATTGACTTCAAAAAACGTGCGACTCAGCATAAAAGACTTGAACGACGTGTTGTCCATCGTGAATGTCCCTGCACCGACATGCAAAAAAGATGCATTTATCGTCTTCGCATTGCCCAAACTGAAATAAAAAGCACAGTTTTTAACAGTCGAACTGCCATCGTCCTGCCCAAAAATGCATTCTTTGTCTGTCTCAAAGCGATAGTCAATCTCAAAGTTGACTGATTGAATCAGCGTTCCATTCCCACATTTGACTACTTCTCTTCCTTCTGATGTCGAATGAATGGCAGATCCAAACAGAACGATCACTGAAGCATCTGCATCGCTGCTCATTGGCTTCAGCTCTGTAGATACCAGAGAAAGCTGTCCAGTGATGCTGGATGTGCTGATGATGCTGATGCTCCACTGCATTGCAGACACCGAAAGATGGTCTGAAGCCCCGTTCACACTCAAACACGGTGTCTGTTCGTATTGGCACTCCAACCGCTCGTCTTCCCCAGACATATCCGCAAATGCCACTTCGCCCAGAACATAGCGCACCCGGTTGAGGAAGTTGCGGATGAGGCTTTCGTCTGCTGATACATCCAGTTCAACACCAGCAACACTGTTGTCGCCGATGGACTGAGGTTCTATATTGAGTGAAATCAACTTCGGAGATAACTGACGGTCGAATACGTTGCATCGAATGAACAGCTCCCGCCCGTGTTTTGCTTTGTTTCCCGAAAGCGTTATTTCCAACAACTTTGGCATTGCATCTGAATTCGCTACAAAACTGTCAAAAGCATTGCAACTTGCTGTTTGCGCAGTCACATCCAAATTGATTCCGCCTCCTTTCCCTTCAGAAAGAGAGGCAGTGCACATCTTGAAGCTCGATTCATTCACAACAAGCAGCCCATTCTGCGCCACTTCGACTGAAATTCCTCCTCCAACCGCGCCTGCAACACATGAGCTCATCTGGCACCCGCTCAAACACAGCTCGGCCTCATTGTTGATGGAAGCACTTATTCCTCCACTGCTTCCTTGTGGAGACGAGCACGATGTCAAAGAAGCATTTATTTCGCATTTGCTGGTATCATTTAATGCGATTGCTATTCCTCCACCGATGCTGCTCCGTTCAGACACTTTGCAGTTTTTTATCTGCATTTTCCGAATCGTTGCAGAGGAATCTCCACCCAGCGCAATCTTCGCTCCTCCGCCTTCTGTCTTACCAGTACAAGTATCAATAACAGCAGTCTCAATTGAGCATGTGCCGCTTTCATTAACAGAAATATGCAGCCCGCCACCACTGCCTTCTGCTGAGTTGCAGTTTGTGACTTCCAAGTTGTTGATTTTAAGTGTACCACTTTCGCTGACTTCGATAAATATCCCTCCTCCTTTGCTATCAGCTCCAGTGACATTGCAATTCACAATTGAAAGATCTGTGAATGCAATTTCACCTCCTGCATTTTGGAACCAAACAGCGCCTCCAGCACTTTCAGCTTTGCAGTCTTTGAATGTGCAGTTTTCGATGGTCAGCTTGTCTCCTGCAGAAAGCGTATGAGCAAACACAGACCCGCTCCCGATCACTCGCACAACAGCACTGAATGTGGTATTTGCAATGTTAACAACAACAGGCGATTCTACAGAGAAAAGAGACGAATCATTAAAAGTGAATGAATTAACAGTGCAGGATTGCATGGTGACTGTTCCCTTCATCTGCATTGCAGGAACCGAATACCCAACAAGCGTGGTGGTGCTCGAATACAGCGACACTTTCTTCAGCATAAGAGAGCCAGCTTCGTCTGTCATCTGGAAAATGAAGATGTCTTCTTTAGAACTGAGCAAGATGTCAAGAGAGCTCAAATCTAACAACCTGGCTGATACAGAAAACAATGAACCTGCAGTTATAAGCTCTGAAGATATAATACTTTGCGCAATGCCGCTTCCCTTTATGCTTAAATCATCTGTGTCCACTTCTAATTTTCGTGCCGGCTTGAATGTCGATGCCAGAAGGCGGATTCTTCCCTCATAAACAGTCTCAAGATTTTCCATTGCATGCTCAATTGTCAGACATGCATTAGCTTCTGAGCTTCCGCAGTTAGTCTCATCTGCCCCGTCGTTGCCCACTATCATCGCCTGCAGCGGCAGCCAGTCGTTGAACTCATCGATTTCGGATGTCCCGTTGATCCAGATGCGATTGCGTTGTGTGGTTGAGTAGCAGTCGCTGAACGGAGGTGCTGCTGGGATGGGGCCTGATTCAAACATCGCATCGTTCCCTTTCCCATTTGCTGCGACATTTCCATCAAACACACATTGAAGGAAAATCGGCTCGCTGCTCATCCAACTTTGCATTACACCCACAAAAATGCCTGCTCCGCCTTTTGCTCCTTCGGTGGAGGTCAGCTGATTTTGGTCGAATTTCGTGTTCCTCACAGAAAACTGCGCAGGTCTTGCTGTTGGAAGCTCACTGAAGCATAAAGAACCGTATGCGTCATCGCCTGCGTTCTGACTCAGCTGGCATTCACTGACTATGAATTCTCCGCGCGATGAAAAGAGAGAAATGTCAAATAAAACAGCAGTTCCTCCTCCTTCTGCCACGTTGCATGATGTAAAGTTATTGCTTGTAAGTATGCATCTTTCTGTCAATGCAGCTGCATAGAAATAAATCCCTCCGCCACCAGCAGAACTGCATTGCTCAAATAAGGTTTCTGTTATTTCGGTAGAGTCCAGATTCCGCAGATCCAAAGCACCACCCACATCTTTTGTTTGGCACTGCTGGAACGAACAGGACGTGATTGTGATATCATCGTTTGTTGTGGTTGCTGACATTGCAGCTCCTGGTGCTATGTCAGAAGACATTTCTTTGAATTCGCACCATTCAAATTTGTGGTTTCCGGCTGATGGAATTTGGCGTACTGTTATTGATATTGGCGAAAGTTCAGTGCCTATTTCCTCCTTATTTTCATTGCTGCTTCTCGAGCAATGATGAAAAGTGTTGTTAAATGAAGTGAGTGAATGAAATGGAGTGTTGATGGAAGTAACAATTCCTCCGTAATAGACATTATCAGATGAAGAAAATAACGAAGAGTGAAAGCAGGAATAGAAATGTGATGTCCGTCGTGAAATGGAGCAAATGTTCTTTCGAGATGAAGTGAAATTTTGGAAAGATGAATGCTTTACCAATAAAGAAGCGATCAAATGAGATTGAAATAATGGAGCATTTGAAAGAATCAACGATGATAATTTCGTTGAAATAACTTCAATATTTCCAAAAGAATATAAAGAATTTGAAGAAGGAGCAAACAAAAACGGAGAGTTTATAAGTGACGGTACAATCTTTTTAGGAAGTGTTGCTTGAAGTGAGAAGTTAATAAAAAACAAGTACCCTCCTAAACTTTGAATTGGAGACTGGTTCGCTTTACAGCCTTGATGCAAAACTGATGAACAGACTTTTACAGTGCTATTCACTTGTGCAATCAAAATAGCAGAAGAACTGAAGCTTTCCATCATAATGCAATCAACTTCAAAAGTTGAATTTTTGATATTTAACAAACTCTTCAGCAAGGTGGAATTTCTGGAAAACTATAACATTGTTAAAAAGCAAAAATTGTTTTTATATATTAATTAACAGTGGTTTATTTTCAACAACAGCCACAAACCGTGAAAAATTCATTTTCAAAGCAATTGTTTGATTTAGTATTTTCATGTTCTTCACAAAGCGTAAAGACAATAAATTGTATCAATAGCAAAAGGCATATTTCCATGAAAAGAAAAACGTTTGAAGTTTTTAATACTTCAAAAAAAGCAGAAATGAAATAATAAAAGAATGGTTATCATATAAAAAGTTTCAAAATACATGAAAAAAATTTAAATAATCATTTGTTCTTTGAGATTTATTAACTGATGAACAGATGAAAAATGATCCAAACCTTAAGCATTTAATCGACATGTCTGAAAATCACATCCATCTTGATATCTTTCCTGTGATTCAATCGCACCAGGATAGAGCAAGCATTAGAGCGTTAAAAGATTACAAGACATATTGGTTTGTTTCACTGTGAAGAAGCATTTTTGCATGTTGTTTTTTTAAATCATTATATTAGGGATTCTTGCTCTGCAAGATTGCATCACTTAAGGAAACAAGTTCGCTTAACAAATGGAAAGGGAAAATTTGTTAAGAAGGAAGTTACACCCGAAGTGGTGAAAGACGCTCGATTTATCGAAATTGTGCTGCTTTTATGTGAGCGATCATGGGCAAGCGCTGAACAACTAACGAAAGAAAATACAGAAAATGATTCACGCAAAACAATGCACGCAATGAAGCATTATAAGAAAGCACAACAGCATGCTCATGAATTATTAACCTTATGCGAGAGTTGTGCTGACAAAGAGACTTTAGTTGAAGCAAAAGCTTATTATGGATGGATATCCGGAAATTATTATATTAAAACGAACAATTGGGAAGAGGCATTGTCATCATTTCTTCGTACAAGAGCCTACATCGTTGCATTTCAAGATATTGGAAACCATTCACACAGAGATTATATCGCTAGATTACTGTCTGATATCGAACCAAGACTTCAGTACGTGATTTTTTTGTTGATTTTTTCCCCTTTCAAATAAAAATATTGATTATTTTTTTAAAACAGAAATTGCCATCGTTTCTTGCAACAGCAAGCGAAAGTGAAGTTTTCTGAGTTATCGCGAACATTGCCAACGCTGGCTGACTTCTTGAAATATGAAGTTGATCCTGATGAGTACGATGAGTACAGCCGAGAAGTGCAGGCAGTGGCAGACGAGAAGCGCAAGAAGCAGGTCAGGCATTTGGAGGAGATTGAGTGGGCAGGGCAAGTGGTGCCTCTGAAGAACGATCAGGTGCGGAAGACGATGCAGAGAGTGTTGACTACAGTGGCTGAAATAGAAACTGTTCTGCGCACATTCGGCGGAAGAAAAGCAAACATCGATGAACGAATCACCGGAAAAAGCCCGAAGCACTATGATGAAGGAGAAGGCAGTTCGGGAAGTGAGGGAGGCAAAGAAGGAGCAAAGGAGGAGGAGGAGGATGGGGAGGATGGGGATGCTGTGAGGACGGGCAGGAAGAGCGAGAGAAGTGATAGCAAAACGCGCCATCTGATGCATTCACCATCATCTGCATCGCCTTCTTCCTCAATGTCACCCTCTCGTTCAGGCACTTCTTCTTCTTCTTCTTCCTTGTCAACTTCCTCCTCTTCTTCGACTCTTCCTTCCTCTTCGCTTTCTTCCTCGACGTCTGTGGCAGTGGACCCGTTTGTGCAGGCAACGAGGGCATTTGACAAGTGTGAGAAGGCAGTTAACATTGCACTCACAACATTGCATCGCGTTTACTCGAAGTCGAGAATGAAGAGCAACTCTATTGAATTTGCGATTCTGAAGGTGTGGATGGTTTATTTATTTGTACTTAATGAAAAATATATTTTATTATTATTATTATTATTATTATTATTATTATTATTATTATTATTATTATTATTATTATTATTATACTTTTATTTATTTGTATTGAATGTATTTTGTATCTGATTATTAACATTGACACAAAATATCCTTATAAACCTTCATTTATTGTCCAATAAATTGACCAATAAACAACAACATTTCAAATCATTATATCACATTATATTATCTTTTCTTTTCTTCTTTTCTTTTTATTTATTTATTTATTTATTTATTTATTTATTTATTTATTTATTTATTTATTTATTTATTTATTTATTTATTGATAAATTATATTATTTATTTTCATATCTCATCCCCCCCCCCTCCTATCCCATTAGGACTTCCTCCGTGTGCAGCAGCAGGAGGCGTCTTTTCTGCACAATCTGATTGTGGCTGAGACATATGCAGTGACTGTGACTGACAAAGAGAACAGACCCCCTCTCATGTTCCCGGCTCTGGCTGAGCTGTTCTCAGGCATCAAACACAAAATCACATACAAAAAGGTCATAAAGGAGAAAAGTGGCTCTTCTTCTTCTTCTGCTTCTGCTTCAGCATCAGCTTCTTCTTCAGACAAGTCGAAAAAGAAAGGCAAAGATTCCCAATCGTCTTCCTCTGGTTCCAAAAGAGGAGGAGGAGGCAGTGGAGGAGCAGGTTCCAACAGCAGCAATCAGAGCAGAGTGCGAATGGAGAAAGCGACGAGAGACATCAAAATAGCAGATGTGATGAGGATGTATGGTGTGCTGACTCAGTCAAGTGCGAAGCTCGCTGAAGCACGCGCTGCTACAGTCAGACTGTCATTGGCGGCTGCAAAGGAGGCTGAGAACGCTGGAGAAGCGGTGGCTTCTTCTTCTTCTGTACCTTCTTCTTCTTCTTCGTCATCATCATCTTCTTCTTCCTCTTCTTCTGCTTCAGACAAATGGAAGACAGTTGTGATGTCTGAGAGTGAGAGGAAGACGCTGCCTCCACTGCAGCGTGAAGCCGAAGAGCTTGTCTGCTTGAAATTCTCTTTTACTCCTTCGTCTTCGCTTCTGAGGCAGTTCATTGCGCACTGCGAATCTGTCTCTGAAGCCACAGGAGCTTTGGCTGATGTGACAGAGTTCAACGCGAATGTGTTTGCGAAACGTGCTTCTTCTGTTGGATCTTCTTCCTCTTCTTCTTCTTCTCTTCAATTGATTCCTGATAAATCGCTGGTGTCTTCGTTGCCACAGATCATGGCGATGTATTTCAGAGCAGTCAGATGCTGCTATTTGGCGAAGATGCATATGACTCATCAGATACTCCCCCAGATGATGCAGAAGAAGGAGAAGGAGAAGGAGAAGGGAGAAGGGAAAAAGGGAGAAGGAAAGGGTGAGAGTAAAGATGACAAGAAGAAAGAGAAAAGCAAAAGTTTGTGAAAAATTTACTAAATATTTATCTTTCTTTTTTTTGAAATGTTTAAGAAAATCTTTCTTTCTTTCTTTTCTTTTCTTTTCTTTTCTTTTCTTTTCTTTTCTTTTCTTTTCTTTTCTTTTCTTTTTTTTATGCTTTTTTGCTTTTTTGAGTCTTTTATTTCTTTATTTTCATATCCTTTTCATTTTATTTCTCTATCTATCTCTTTCTTTCCTTCTTTCCTTCTTTCTTATTTTAATTTTCCACTTTTCTCTGTTTTCTTCCTCAGCCTCCATTTACATTCGGTCACATTCTCTTTTGCAGCGCAGTCGGCGTCTTCTGGACGAGGCGTCGAAGCTGTGGAATGCTGAAAATCCTTCAAATACCTCATCAAAAGACAACAAATCATCATCATCATCTTCCTCTTCCTCTTCCTCTTCTTCCATTCTCTTCGACCCCTCTGAGTTTCTGCAGCGTTCCCTGCAGTTTGTGCGTGCTTCTGATGCCTCCACGCGCATCCAGCAAGAGTATGCCATAGTCTCCACCGAGTTCAATGCGCGAGAGCTGTCTGAGCTGGCAGCACTGGCTGAGCGGTTGGAGTCCAAAGGATTGTCAGCAGCAGCGAAAAAGCAAGCAACACCAGGAAGCAGCTCAGCTTCGCAGACACTCCACGACCTGATGGTGCGTGTTCCCCTTGAGCAATATCCGCTCTCGTTCTACCCGCAGCTCTCTGCCCAGCGTATCCGCCAGCTCAGCTTGACGTCGACTCCTCTGACTGTCCCGAAGCATCTGTCCCTCCAGTTCTCGGTGCAGCCAGAGGTTGCTCCGTCGAAGCCCATCCTGTTTGACTTGGCGCTGACACATGCGAACTTCCCGGGATCGACACAGAAAAAGACAGGGCTACTGTCTTTCTTCAAATAAAAATAAAGAAAAATAAATAAAAACAAATGAAATTAAAACGATGAGTGATGTATCGTTATTTTCGAAAAAGAAAAAGAACTTCTCGTTTTTAGATACCTTTTTTTAATTTTTTTTCAAATCTGAAAATAAATAAGTTTGTCAAAAATCTTGAGTGGTTTTTAATCCTATATAAAAATTGAAATTGTAATGATTCGAAGAATTATTGATATTAATTCATTTTTTCAAAACTTTTATATTATAACAAGTATTTTATTTATTTATTTTTTCGATAATTCTGGTTTTTTTAAAGAAGTACTTATCCATTTTTATTCGATACAATCATTCATTTTTCAATAAGTCCATGCGAGTGATAGAAAAAGATGTGCTTCCACCAGTCAGTGCCGATGGACCATTTCTCAATCACACTTCATTTGAATTTTCCCTTCCAATTCAAGATAAAAAACATGTTCGTGCTTAGAAAAATGGACAGCCTTCGATTTCATAACGAAAAAAAGAAGAAGAAGAAAGAAAGAAAGAAAAAATATAAATTCAGAGAAACAAAATGAAAAGAGCCCCATTTCCTCAAGCATTCACAAAATAATCAGAAACGTTCAATGATATTTCAAAATAAAACCTACTGTTAAGAAAATACAATTTTTTATGAAAACTCTCAATGCAATCTTCGTATCCTTCTTCCTCCATCTTTTCGAATATCTCCATTTTAATCTTCTTTCTTTTGTCTTCTTCAGCCGTGTCAGACTCCTTTTCTTTCAATTTCCTTGAAAAATGCATTAAAAATACCAAGCTTTCATATGCCATTTTGCCCTTAAACGTGTGCCTCTGAAGCCCTTCCAAAACAGCATCAACAGCTCCCCCTTTCAACATATCTTCAACCTCCATAGATTCATTATCAGCTGTTCTTATAAGCAAATAAAGGCATTTCACACCAATGTCTTCCCTATTATCTGTTGCTGCTCGATAGATCTGAGTAATGCTGCTGATAAGTTCGACAGATTCATCTATCCTCGATTGGCAAAAGAGAAAAAAATGCTCCAAACATTGAAGCCCTTCAATTAAAATATATTCTTCTTTCCCTTCTTTTTCTCCTCTTCTTTCTTCTTTTCTCTTCCAATCCACACATTTTGACAGTTCTTTCAGTTCTCTTCTTGCTTCTCTTCCAAAATACAGCTCATTCACAATCACTTCATTCAGGCTTTTGTCAGTGTCCAATCTAAAAATCAAAAACTCCCAAGCATACAGATAGGCAAGCCGTGTCAGATTGTGATGTTCCTGATGATACTGGATTATTTCTTTGATTTCATTCAAATACTGTTTTTGTTCAATTTCCTAATCAGAAAAAGAAAGAAAGAAAGAAAGAAAAAAAGAAATTCAAAAACGTTCAAAATAAAATAAAAATGTTTAAACATAATGTGAGTAAATGCAACTCAATGCCAAAAGAGCCATTTCCACTTCTTTTTGTGTTTCCTCATCTTCTTCTTTCTTCAATGCAACTTTCAGAAGACAAGATACACACATTAAAATTAATCCTTGTGGGAAATCGA
This sequence comes from Monocercomonoides exilis, assembly GCF_001643675.1. Taxonomy (NCBI): domain Eukaryota; phylum Preaxostyla; order Oxymonadida; family Polymastigidae; genus Monocercomonoides; species Monocercomonoides exilis. Next base: position 487,439 of record NW_027150554.1, on the reverse strand, counting down.
AGCTCAAAGATATGAAGCATTCATAAAGATCAGCTAAATGCTTTTCGTCCTTTTCTTCTTTTTTCTTTTCTTCTTCAATAATCATCTTCTCAAATATTTTGTTCAACGGAGATTCTTTAAAACTACAAATCCAAATGCTTTTCAGAACATTGCAATATCCAACATGTTTCAGCAACAAAATTGCATTTCGCATCGAAAGTTTCTCTTCTTCAATCATTTGGTGAATTTTGTTGAACAATTCTTCTGAAAATACAGACTCAAATTTATCTTTATTCATTTCTTCCATTTGTTCATTCATTTCTTCGATTTTCTGTTTCTGTTCAATTTCATCGCAGTCTTCAAGTCCTTCAAATAATTCTTGAATGAAAAAAAAAAATGCAATAAAATATGAAGTCTGTTGTTTCAACAATTGCATGCCAGTGAATTTTTCTGTGAGCTGCATATCCTGCAATTTTTGAAAAGTGTCACATTCAGAATGAAGCACCAAATTGCCAATTTATTTGAATTCGAATTTGCAGGATGGAAGAAACCAACGAAAAACAAAAACTCAAAACAGCCTTGAAAACAACCGCATCCAGACCATCCTATTTCCTGCAAATATCTTTTGCAAACGAAAAAATAGAAAACTGACACTTTATCCAATTCGATTTGCTTAAATAGATTTTTTGATCAAACCTTTTTTAAAGAATAAAAATTCTTATTAAAAAAAGGAGGATTGAAGAAAAAATATTTTCAACAAAATAAGCTATCTTTTTTGTCTATATTTGAAAAATCAAAGAATTAAACATTATTGATAAATGGATATTATTTAAATCATTTTGTATTTTGAGGCAAAAGTAGACACAACAACAAAAATGCGAAATGTTTGTTTGTAATTAGTTGTATCTTTTTTTATTTCTATTCAATTTGAAGATATTTACATCCGCTATCTTTTTCAGACTCGTGAATTTGACATTTTTTTCAAATGAGTTGTCTTCGCTTTTCAGAACAGAAAAAGTCGGACTGTGAGTGTTGAGTCAACGTGCATATGATTAACATATTGGAGGAGCATTTGATTCTGCTTAATCTTTCGGTGAAAAATGATTGAATCGAAAAGATTATTAAAGTCTTTCTTTTCATCGAAGAGTCAGAAATCGACTCCTTTGAGGGTGAAAAGGCTGTTGGAAAGGACATTTGGCGAATTATCTTGCAAAGATGTTAAAAATTGGAGGAATAATTATTTTCTGTTGGAGGAAAACAAGCTTGGCCAATTTTACAAAATAATGAAAAAAGCTTTCAAATATATTATGAAGGTCTGCCATCATTTAAAGTTTATGTTGGATAATTTCATTGTTTTAACTGTTAAAAGAACGAGAAACTGATTAATTTAATGAGAGAAGAAGAAAAATATTGAATTGACAGAAAAGGAAAGTGAAGGATGGGCAAAACGTATATGCTGAAGGAGAAGAAGTTGCAAGAATTTATGGTATTGGATTTAGACGAAGAATTATTTTTGGAAGAAAGACGAGTTGAGTGAAAAAAGTGAACAAAAAAATGGAAAATGAGGAAAGAGTGAAACAGAAAATGGGATTATCATATGATTTGTATTTTTAATTTTTGAGATGGAGAGGGCTTTGCAAAATGTGAAAAGGAGTCAGAGGTTTTTATTCGCCAGATGATATTTCAAAATGGAAAAAGAAGAGTATTTCTTCTTGCTTCTCTTTTGCTGTTTGAAGACATTTCTCTTCACAATTCTCGACTTTCAATCATTTTATTCAATTCATTTGTATATAATCATCTTCTTCCTCTTTTCAAAACAACAACATCACATCACACAACCGCAGCTTGACCATCATCTGCTTTATTTGAAACGATTTCTTCATTTTTTAGCCTCAGCATCAGAGATTAAAGATAAATGAAGAAGAAGGGAATTTACAAAAGAAAGAAACGGGAAAAAATGAGAAGTGGATTGGAAAAAGAAGAAAAGGATTGATTGAAAAATGAAAGAGAAAGAGAAAGAGAAAGAAGAGCCTGAATAAAGAGAATATGATTAATGGAAATGAGATTGAGTGGATAATTGAAAATACAGATGATTAAAAGAAAATTGAAAAGGACGGAGGAAGAGGAGGAAGATGAAGAAAATGTGTTCACAAAATGTGATCAGCGTGTAGAATTGAAACATTGATAAGAAAAGATTAAAATGAGATTTGGAACTCATGCAAATGTAATTGACAAATGAAGAAGTAATTTTTACTTGTGAAAAAGAAATCGTTTTTGATATCAAGAAATCGAAAATCTGTTTTCAAATGTTGAGTCGAGGTGAAGCATCACAAGTAACACATTTGTGAACGAATGTTTGACAGCAGAATTCATTCGTATGCATTTCTCTTTCCGCAATTTTTTCATTCAATCAACTGCATTGAAATGACTTGTTAATTAACCAGAAGATGACTCTCTTTCCTATCCAAACAGAATTCTTCATCTTCATCCATTCTCATATGCATTCTTCTTCAACGAAACTGAACACGCCACTTTTGCACAAAAAATTTGGCTGGATTCTATTGTAAGTCGCTATTGAAACACTGAAGTTTTGGAGCGATAGCAAGAGTATCTATTGAGGCAGTTGTGAAAGCGAAGCGGATACTGTTTTCTTCATTTCATATACAATCTTCCAAACATCTTCGTTTGCAAAGATGGATTGACGATATTCATTTCCTTCTTTTCCATGCCTTCATGAAACACATCATCTTTCAAATCTCTTCTTCCTCCTTCTGATCCTCCTGAAACCGATATTCGCAAGCTATCTTGAAGGCTGTCGCATTGTTCAACGAAAAAAAATGTTTCGATCCATCCATGGATGCATTTTCATACGTATCTCCTGAGCATCCTCCTTCCCATCATTCATCGGCCCAATTCACACTTGTTTAACTGTTTCTGCTTCCATGTTAAACCAAAGTTCAATACAGACAGCTTGTCTTCATTTAAAAAGAAAAGCACCATAATATCATATTTCTCTTGGAATTTGGAGCAATCTCTTTTTTAACTTCACATTCAAACAGAATGAAATCAAAAGACTTAACATTCAACAAATCTTTTATTATCGGCAACACAAACAGAAAATCCTCACTCTTTTTGCCTAAATAGGAGCTTCCTTATTACCAATCAGATCTTGCTTCAGAAAGTTCATTGCAATAGTCTCCTCGCCTCTCCAGCTCTCAAACACAACATTAACATAACTAAAACTCATCATCAAACAGGATATATCCATCAACCGTCTGATGAATGAAGAAAGTTGCATTTCATCTGTTTTGTGGTTGCATGATATTCACACAGCACTCTCTTTTCCTGTTTGGAGATTGCCCTTATGCTGTACGATCGAGAAAGCTCTCATTCAAACATTATTGGAACATTTGCATAGCTTTTTCACTCCTTCAATTATTCATTTTTCCGCTTTCTTCTTCATTTTCCTCAAAAACCTCTTCTCAGCGTTATATTCGGTTTCACAATCGAAGACAAAAATTTGACTTATTCAATCAGCTAAGATGAATCGTCCTGAAAATTCAAAGGAATAAAAGAACATTTATTTCCTCTCATTCGAGAGACACTTCTCCAAACTTGAAGAACAAGTCCAACAATTCCAGCAGCGATCATTAATCTGGCTCTGCCAATAGAAGACCTTTACCGAGAGAGAATATTTCTTTGCGAATTTGAACTCACACCGTGAGATGTGTTTCAGATTGTTTGAGCGAATGTCCTTTTCGCAATAAGGATATCTTGAATAGATCCTATTTGAATCATATTAAACTTTTGAAGATGGGATTACCCATGTTTGGTGCTTCTTTCAATGCAGTTGCACTGCTTTTGAGTTGTGCCATTTATGTTTCAACGCCATCCAGCTTGTCATCATGACTCAGCAAAATAAAGGAATAAGCGGAAGATGAGCGAATCTTTTGCAAAAACCAAAATATTTCTCCACAAAAGCTGTATTTCTCCGAATTCACTCTTTTTTCTTCACAAGCTTCATTCCACGTTCAACATTGCATTTGTGCAGTTAACGGATCATGCTGAATCAAAGAAGTTTGCTTTGAAAATATGATCTGGCTGAAAGACCACTGTCATCCAACTATTCATCGAGAAAATGCTGAATCGTTAAGAGTGAAGAGAATAAAGTTAGCAGTTGCTTCTTTCCTTGGGCGATGAATTATCACTTGAAAACGATGAATTTGATTCCTTTCCTTTGGATGAAGAGAGAGAAGCTGTCGAAATAGAAAATGTCCATGACCTTGGGAGCAATTAATGAACCATTGGAGAAAATGTCCAGAAGAGAAGATTTTGGATGGAAAATATTTGCAAAGAAAACGAAAACGAAGAATGATAAAGAATATTTTTGCAGCATGAAAAACAAAACAGTGTAAAGAGAAATTGAAAATGCAACGCTGATAATCGCTTTCTTGTTCATTGCTCATTTATCAAATGTTTCTCAGAAGCTTTTCTTCGTTTAAACCTTACATTGTCCTTTTCTGCACCAACAGGACCACCTTTTTTTTTAAAATAAGTTCGAAAAACAGGTTCTTAAAATTTCATCAAATATTATTTTTCTTTTTTTGCATCAGTTTTAAAAATGTTTCATTTTTAACAGCTTTTCGAAATCTAGACAGAAAAATCACGTTTTCAATGGAAATTGCACAAATAAAACAAATTAATGAACACAAATGAATATTTCACAAACTTGATTGTTAAAACAACAATCAAATTGAAATTAAAAAAACAAGAAATTTAATAAAAATCAAAAAATTTTACAACAGGAAATAAACATACTTATCTGTGAAATGCTTCGAATAATACTTATTAAATAAAGATGCCAAGAAAAGAGTAAAGTTATACACACAATAAGCCTATGGCGGTGCTAACTATTTACAGAAGGCATTTTTACCAACGATAAAAAAATTAAAAATTTTAAATAAAATAAGCTAATCAATGAAAACACACATACAAAATCAAAATAATATAACAAATTGAAAAAAAATAAAACGAAATAAAACGAAATAAAACTATTGTAAAAACTAAAAAGAAACAAAAAAATATCAGAGCAATAAAATACAAGAAAAATTACATATATGATACTATAGGTTACTTACAGTACAGACATAGAAAAAATAATTACATTTGAACGATTCTCACTCAATTTCACTGCTTTCGTCCTCTTCATCGATCGTCTGCTCCGATTCCGACGAATCAGATGCCATGGGCTCTTCGTCATCGTATCCCCTCACTCCAACCTCTTCTTCCCCAATTTCACTTCGCTCGCTCAACGAAGACAGCGACGAATCAATTGAACCCAGATCCAGCATTGCGGAGCTGACTGAGGAGAATGCATTGTCTGGAAAGTGCGATATCATCGCCTTCTTGATCTCCATCAGAGAAGGCCGCTCGCTCGGGTTGTGCGAAAGACACGCCTGGATAACAGCCACAAACGAAGGAGGTGCCACTTTTGCCATGTCTGGGTACTCACCTGATGAGATCTTCCACACCACCGACGGCAGATCAGCTGCCCCGTACGGAACTTCTCTTGACAGCACCTCCCACAGAATCATCCCCAAAGAATACGCCACCGACGCCTCGTTCGCCACGTTGATCTCCTTGTTCACCAGCTCCGGCGCCAGCCACCGGATGTTCTCCTGCTGCTCCTTCGCTTTGATCTTGTGCCGCGTCGCCCGCTTCTCCAGACGCAGCGGCTTGCTAATGCTGCTCTCGCTGCTGATGGAGCTGCCTGCGGTGCTGCTGGAGTCCTCAGACGGATTGAATTCGGGCGGAAGGGCAAGCACAATGGCGTGATTGTCATAGAACAGCACACACCGCGAGGACAGGTTGGTCAGCACATCAAAGCGGCTCCCGCGCTCTATCATCTGCTGGCACCCGCTGATGATCCAGAACAGGATGCGTGCTGCAGACACCTCCACCTCAGACTGCGTGCCCATCGGATAGTCCTCCTTGTGGATACCTCCTTCTTCGTGCAGGAAGGCATAGAGGGAGTCCCTGCTGTCCACAATGAACGTCTCATACGGTGACTCACAGCACACTCCTTCCACGAGATGAGTCAGAGAAGCAGACGACTCCACCGGCCTGTCCCCGACACCAGTGACAGCAGGAACGACAACCACTTCCGATTTGAGGTCGCTGGGGTTCCCTGAAAAGCCACGCTGATGATCGTCGTTCACGTCAACCAAATAGCTCCCGCTCAGCTTCTCGCTGGAAGGGAAATCGTCTGAAGGGCTTGCAGGCAGAAGCCTGTCTCTTGAAGAAGTTCTGCGGTCGCTGCCTCCGAGCGGGTAGACTCTACCTGATTCTGGTCGGCAGATGCCATCGTCAGAATCGCTGGACTGCTTCGACACGTCCATGTCAACAAGCTCGATGGAAGAGTCGCCAGACTTCTGGAACAAGGAGTCAGGTACCTGCTGGCTGTTCTTCAGCTTTTGGATCTTTCGCTTCTGGTAGAAGTATTGCACGAACAGCAGCGAAACCACGATCAGACACACAATGGCGATGATGATGAACAGGATGATCCAGATTGAGAATGTCTCCTCGTTCCCACTTTGCACCTGGTGGTTCGGGTCATCTGTGTTGTTCGGAGTGACAATAACCTTCGTGTTGTTCTTCAGAACGAGCAGCTCTGTTGTTTTTGTCTCAGCTGAGAGGCCTGGGAATTGCACAGAAACGCTGATGATGCTGTTGTCAGGTGCAGAAGATACCACTGATGCTGGAATAAACCCAACCACCTCGTTTTCATTGACGTACTCGCTGAAGTTGTATTCTGTGGTCTGATCAGTCTGTTCTGCCTGATTTGTCTGGTTTGCCTGATCTGTCTGACTGACCTGAGACTGAACTATTTTAAACGACAGATTGCAAGGCAGAAGCAGGTTTCCTTTGAACGTCAGTCGCAAATTGTCCCCATCGGTCGTGTTGTCCACTGAGCTGAGTGTCGGAATGAACAGAGGAGATGCTCTGTCTGGAATGATCCCTGCCAATGTGCACTCTTCAGAGGAGATCCAGAGCGACGAGTTTGGCAGCTGCCCGTCGCCTCCCTTCAAGGCAGTGATGTTCACTTTCCCTGCATTCTCACAGAAGATGTTGCGCCTCACTGAATCGTAGTTCGCAATCTGTGGGTTGTTGTCTCTGAACTCGCACTTTGTTAATGAGGCTGTTGCACCGTGTAGAGATAATCCTCCCTTTGGTGAACCAGCAACAGTCGAAAGCTGCATCAGCATGTCTGTCGATATCAGATGAAATAGAGACCCGTTCCAACGGCAGATCTCCTCTGAGAATACAGCGTCGTTCCCAGCAGCAGCAGCATCAGAGGCAGCAACACTCTGAGTATTGCTTGTGCCTAAGAGATGGCAGTCTCTCATTTTCAGGCTCTGAACATTGTCCACAAACACAACGCTGCCTTGATGAGAGGGCGAGGCGCAGTTCGTGAATGTGTAGTTCTCAACGGTGATTGTTGAAGGGAGACCAGGCAGAACAACATTAATTGCAGAGGGGCCTTCATCAGCTCGTGTGATTTGATCGAACACAGCAGAGGTTAGTTCAATAACTGCAGTGTCTGTTGCATACAACGAGGAGAAAGATGAAGCCAAAGAAATATCAATAGCTTCGCCCAAATTCAGTGTAATATCATGCAATTCTAACTTTTCAATGGAGGTGTTCTTATCAGATACTTTAATGGATATGAGATCAAAGTTGGTCGATGGTGAGGCTTTTATTGAGGAGCAAATGATGTTAAGAGCATTGAACTGACAATCATCAGCTACAATGAAAGAGGAAGAAAGAATAGAGTTTGTACAATTAACGTTAGAGATATCAACATCAACAGCTGAAGAAGAGAAGAAAAACATCGGAGAAATGCAATTCACCGAAGAAATCGTACAATTAGCCAGCTTAAACTCTCCTGCAGCAACATAAAACAATGATGGGCTAATGCTCAGCTCTGCCATAGAAGAGAACGAAATATCCTTTGCATCAAGGGAACCGCTTTGAAGATACAGCACAGCTTTGTGCTGAGACGAAAATGACTCAGAAAAGTTAAAGTCCACATTATTCATGACGATTTCGTTAACCAGCGTCAAAATAGATGCATCAGGATTTGAAACGGTAAGACTTGCGTTCAGTTCGATAATTGCTTGGCTAGTTGCATACGGCTTTACAGTGGCATCTGTGATTTTTGTTTCGCTCTTTATCAATGTTGTATCCTTAATGAACACCACCCGAACCAATCCAGTGTCCAGATGGGACACACCGATGTTGATGCTTGTGCAAGGGCGGGCATTTGCCCCGCACTGCCTCGAGTCATTGCCATTGACAGCGGACAAGAAGATGAACTCGTCCTTGTAGAATGTGATGAGAGGGATCAGATCTCTGTCTTTGTCAGAGGTGTCGTTTGCATTGATGGCGATGTTTGTCTGAAGAGACGGCTGGTCAAAGTCCAAACTGAACAGCGTTTCGTCGATCTGTATGTCGATGTCGTGGCAGTTGATAAACATGTCTTTCCCAACTTTCGCATCGTTGTTATTAAATCTGATCGAATTCATCCTGAACGGAAGCTCTGGAATCGGGTTTGGCGACGGATCAGCTGGATCAACGCAATCCAGATACAACCCTCCACCTCTTCCTTCAGATGATGCTATGCAGTTGGTGAACATGCTGTTTGACACTTCGAGTTCACCTTCCATCGACAAGCACAGCCTCAATCCTCCTCCACGCAACGACGATTGTGCAATGCACGACTGAAAAGTTGCGTTTGTGATTGTCGTGTTCCATGCGGCAAAGGTGTCTTTCACAATTGATGCTGGATGATCAATGGCTTGGTTCAATTCTTTGAACATGGTATTATTCAGAGTAATTGTTGTATAAACATTGCTTGTAGTTGGTGGTGCTAGACATGTAAATGCAGGCTCACTTGTCCCAGAAAAGCCTTTGAAGTTTGTTGCTTCAATAGAAACAGATGAAACCGAAGATGAAAACACAAAAAGGGATTTCTTGTAGTCAGATACAGAGACATCGCAATCTGTCATTTTAAGCTGGCCGTATGTTGCTTTGATGATGTTGTAGTTCAAATTCGCTGCTGTTTGAATCGCAAAGGCAATCGACGACATTTTGAAGCTGTACTCGATTCCAGTGGCAGAAGACGGATCTGCTGGAGAAGTAACAGAAATGAACGTTGCGTGTGTCCCAAGAAGAGAAGGAAGCATAAATATGAGATGCGACAGCGTAGCTTCGGCGCTCGACGTAACCAGCCCATCTGTTCCAGTGCCAGCAGAAGCAACAGTCAGTGTGGTGTTTGCATCAAGACCATAAATGTTATATTTGGCGTCTGATAACACAAGCTCCTCAGAAAAGCTCATTGCATTTGTGTCTGTTTTTACTTCTTTTTCGAGTGCAGTTTGTCTTCCGCATGCAAAGTTGATGGTTTTGCACTGATAATCAGTATAACCGCAGACCGAATTGTCAATTCCTGTTCCGTTAACAGAGAATGTTGTTGGGGCAGCACGGAAAAACAGCACAAGCGGGATTGAATCCACTTGATTGGCTGCATCAAATCCGCAAGCCGAATCAAAAGAGGCAGCTTCTGCTGTTGCTGTTGAAACACTGAATTGAGCTCGATAAATTCTATCTGAATTTCGATTGGTTGATTCAGTGGCTGGTTTTAAGAACGGAAGAGTAGTTTCTTTGACGCTGTCCCTTAAAGAAGGTGATATCACAAAGAGATTCAAACCCAATTTTGCAGAGTTTGTTCCGAAAGAAGGCGTTTCAATTACGAAATTAGATGAAGCAACAGAAAGTGTGATAAATACTGCTCCTCCTTTCCCTTCATCGGATATTCCACTTGGAGCATGGCAATCGTCAAATATGCAACCAGAAACATTCCAATTCAGCCCACTTTTCAAACTGGATGCGATTGCTCCTCCATTTCCATTGCCTGTAACTTTGCAATCAGTAAAATTGCACATAGAAATAGTAACTGTTCCAATGCTTGTATCTGAATCGTCAGAAATTGAAATACAGCTTCCATCTGCAGTTGATGCACTTACTGTTGTGAAATTACTGTTTATGATAGAAAACTCTTTGGGCTTTGTCAGATGAAACGCTGAATTTCCAGTTAGTTGCAGAGAAGAAACTTTGCACCTGTCCACATTCAATCCGCAATTAGCTGCTGAAGAGATTATTGGCTTTGACTGAGCGGTATTTGTAATATCAGAGCTTGTCAATGAAAGACTGGCTTCGTTGCAGATTACAAAAAGAGCATCAGCAGCAGTTGTGACAGACGCAGAGGTGAATGAATAATCAGTGATGGCAGCAGCAGAATTTGTCCCATTCACAACGAGCATCGGCTTCGTACATGTCAAAGAAGTTGTATGAAGTTCATTGATGATTAAGTCTCCTTGAATTACATTGAACAACGTGTATTGCAAGTTATCTGAGCTTGATTTTGTGATTGCACACGACGAAAGCGTCAATGTGCTGCCTCCCACTCCAAACAGCGAGGCATGCGACCCCAGCTGTGGTGGAATTTTGCATTCAATGTGAGAAAACAGTACAGCCGAAGCACAAGTTACAAAGGATCCCGTTCCTGTTCCGTTGTTCACGATGTCCAATGCTGAGGTTCCAGCAGTGTCTCCATTGATTGTGTACGAACGCCCGGACAAAGAAAGCTCTTGGGAGATCTTAGACGATTGAATAACAGACAAGGTAACATCGCCTGTACCCAATGCAAATGCATAGCTCAAACTGCCACACGGATACGCAACAAATCCGCACACTGCGACATCCACCCCATTTGCAGAAGAGACAGAAATCACAGATTCTCTGGGAATCAGATAGTATTTCAGAAGAACAACATTTCCGTTTGTGGAGCTGTCTTCGCCTGCCAAAAGCGATGCGTCATTGATAGGATTGAAAAAGTTCAATTTTTCGATTTTAACACTTTCATTCAGATTTGTCGAATAAACAAACAAATCAGGACCATACTTCGCCTTATTTGAAGCAAACGTAACATTTGAATAGAACGTATAGCCGGCAGCTGAGTCGACAAGTGATAAATATACCGCTCCTCCTCTGCCTTCTCCGCTTGGACTTTCCCACTGCACTTTGCTCGAAGTGAAGCACGTGTTATTAACTTCAAAAAGTGTGGGCGTGCTGAGCTGCAGGTAAACAGACCCTCCGTTCTTCTGGTTTTCTGAAAGGTTGATGTCTTCAAACTCACAGTTGTTTATCGTTGCTTTGGAATTTGCAACTCCAGTAATGCTTTTCACAGCAACACAACCACCATCGCCTTGCGAGCGTGTGACTCGAGTGAAATTGCTCCCAACAATTGTCAATATCGATGTCTCGTCTGCAGCCACGATGCAGCCATTGCTCAAAGTGATGTCTTCGAATGAGGAGTTGTCCATATTCACAGAAGCCTGAGACCCAGAAGATGCAGAAATGAAAGAAACAGCGGTGAAAGATAAAGATGAAGCATCAAAATTCTTGAGGAGTAAACTGCCTGATGCAACTTTGACAAATGAATATTGAATCGAGGTTACACCAGTTGAGGCTGTTAATCCGCAGTTAATAACATTCAAAGTATTTGAAGAACAAAGCAAAAGCGTATCTTTGTTTGTGAGCGTCTGAGGAACAGAAAATGTGATGTTGGTTATTGTCGATAAAATGGACGACTCAATAAATCCTGTTTGCGCAGTTGGCAAAGTTAAACTGACTTCAAACACTGTACCTTGTGCTGTTGTTGAGATGTCCCATTCATTCGTTTCCATCTTCAGTTCTGCATTGAAACTGAATGGAGAAACAAGCAAGATCTCCACTTTGGTTGATGAAAAGTAAGTAGTTGCTGCAAAGTTAATTGTTGAGCATGGCAGCGAAGGAAATCCACACTGATTGATATCTGCTTTGTAAAAGCCACCAACACAAGCAGGACTTGCAAATGGCTTCAGGTAAATCGGCAAAGGAATCGCAAATGTATCTCCCAAAGATGACCTGTCATATCCACGAAGTTCATCACTGTTGGAAAGATCAGGTCCAAATGCAATAGTTTCATTTTTAATAACAGCAGAAAGGCTATCTGCACTGACAAATATGTTCTTTCCACTTTCTGCAGTGCATGAACTGAACGACACATCTTTGAATATAAAGTCTGTCGCTCCATTCTCCAGATACAGAAACACTCCTCCTCCAAGCCCAAGCGTGTTGTCTGCCTTCTTCACGGCCGAGCACGAAACAAACTGAACACTCCTTTCTCCTGCTGCATTCGACTGCCCTGCTGCACTCGACGCACTCCCATTCCCAATGCTAAACTTCGCACCACTGCTCATCTGGATATACATCCCTCCCCCGCTTCCCCCTGTCACCTTGCAGTTGCTCATCTTGCACCCGTAGATGCCCATATCTGCTCCGCTCGACAGAACGCACTCAACACCTCCTCCTTTCTCTGTTGTCCTCTCCATCCCGCTTATCGCGCTGCTGTACATCTCAATCTTCCCTGTGATCGTCCCAGGCAGCAAAACCGTGCTGCCTCCTCCACTCGGATACGACTGCTCAACATTCTTCAGAACAACAGAATAACTCCCCTGAAGATCAAGAACAGACGTCGTCGAAGCCACATCTGTCAGCGTCAGCCCATCCACCTCTGTCCCAAGGGTGCTCCCTTCGTCAACCAGCAAAGAGCTCGAACCAAAATCAACACTCGACACACTCATCCCGCGAACAACCAGCTTCCCCGCTGAAACACAAATCGGAGTGAACCCAAGCGAACTCACCCCGCTCTGCATCGAAATCCCACAGCTCGCAAATGTCGTCGTGCCTGATGCAACAGACACAAAATGGCTCACACTCCCTCCCAAAGTGCCCGGAAGTGCAAACGTTATGTTCGTGAATGTCGTCTCAACCGACGCCTCAACCAGATATGCCTGTGTTCTTGCGGCATCGCTCGTAACTGAAATCACTGTCCCAGCCAATGCACACCCAATGCTCCATTTGTTGCCTGACAGCGCCAGTGTCTCACTAAACTCAAACGAAGGCATCAGCTCCACACTGCAGTCCACAGACGGGAACCTCAGGCTCTTCGCCTTCGCCACTGTCTTGCACGACGCCTCAGAAAACCCACACCTCGAAAAGTCGTGCCCGTTCGGCCCCACTTTCGCAGGCGCAGAAAAGTTGCTCCACAGATACACCACAAGCGGAATCGCATACTCCTCGTTGATCGTCCCCCTCTCATACCCATTCAGCGCAGTCAGATTCGTCAACTCCGGCCCATGCCCAATCGTGGCGGTGCTGATAACTGTCGACAGATCATTCGCATTAATAAAAATATCTGTCCCACTTTCTGCAGTGCATGAACTGAACGACACATCTTTGAATATAAAGTCTGTCGCTCCATTCTCCAGATACAGAAACACTCCTCCTCCAAGCCCAAGCGTGTTGTCTGCCTTCTTCACGGCCGAGCACGAAACAAACTGAACACTCCTTTCTCCTGCTGCATTCGACTGCCCTGCTGCACTCGACGCACTCCCATTCCCAATGCTAAACTTCGCACCACTGCTCATCTGGATATACATCCCTCCCCCGCTTCCCCCTGTCACCTTGCAGTTGCTCATCTTGCACCCGTAGATGCCCATATCTGCTCCGCTCGACAGAACGCACTCAACACCTCCTCCTTTCTCTGTTGTCCTCTCCATCCCGCTTATCGCGCTGCTGTACATCTCAATCTTCCCTGTGATCGTCCCAGGCAGCAAAACCGTGCTGCCTCCTCCACTCGGATACGACTGCTCAACATTCTTCAGAACAACAGAATAACTCCCCTGAAGATCAAGAACAGACGTCGTCGAAGCCACATCTGTCAGCGTCAGCCCATCCACCTCTGTCCCAAGGGTGCTCCCTTCGTCAACCAGCAAAGAGCTCGAACCAAAATCAACACTCGACACACTCATCCCGCGAACAACCAGCTTCCCCGCTGAAACACAAATCGGAGTGAACCCAAGCGAACTCACCCCGCTCTGCATCGAAATCCCACAGCTCGCAAATGTCGTCGTGCCTGATGCAACAGACACAAAATGGCTCACACTCCCTCCCAAAGTGCCCGGAAGTGCAAACGTTATGTTCGTGAATGTCGTCTCAACCGACGCCTCAACCAGATATGCCTGTGTTCTTGCGGCATCGCTCGTAACTGAAATCACTGTCCCAGCCAATGCACACCCAATGCTCCATTTGTTGCCTGACAGCGCCAGTGTCTCACTAAACTCAAACGAAGGCATCAGCTCCACACTGCAGTCCACAGACGGGAACCTCAGGCTCTTCGCCTTCGCCACTGTCTTGCACGACGCCTCAGAAAACCCACACCTCGAAAAGTCGTGCCCGTTCGGCCCCACTTTCGCAGGCGCAGAAAAGTTGCTCCACAGATACACCACAAGCGGAATCGCATACTCCTCGTTGATCGTCCCCCTCTCATACCCATTCAGCGCAGTCAGATTCGTCAACTCCGGCCCATGCCCAATCGTGGCGGTGCTGATAACTGTCGACAGATCATTCGCATTAATAAAAATATCTGTCCCACTTTCTGCAGTGCATGAACTGAACGACACATCTTTGAATATAAAGTCTGTCGCTCCATTCTCCAGATACAGAAACACTCCTCCTCCAAGCCCAAGCGTGTTGTCTGCCTTCTTCACGGCCGAGCACGAAACAAACTGAACACTCCTTTCTCCTGCTGCATTCGACTGCCCTGCTGCACTCGACGCACTCCCATTCCCAATGCTAAACTTCGCACCACTGCTCATCTGGATATACATCCCTCCCCCGCTTCCCCCTGTCACCTTGCAGTTGCTCATCTTGCACCCGTAGATGCCCATATCTGCTCCGCTCGACAGAACGCACTCAACACCTCCTCCTTTCTCTGTTGTCCTCTCCATCCCGCTTATCGCGCTGCTGTACATCTCAATCTTCCCTGTGATCGTCCCAGGCAGCAAAACCGTGCTGCCTCCTCCACTCGGATACGACTGCTCAACATTCTTCAGAACAACAGAATAACTCCCCTGAAGATCAAGAACAGACGTCGTCGAAGCCACATCTGTCAGCGTCAGCCCATCCACCTCTGTCCCAAGGGTGCTCCCTTCGTCAACCAGCAAAGAGCTCGAACCAAAATCAACACTCGACACACTCATCCCGCGAACAACCAGCTTCCCCGCTGAAACACAAATCGGAGTGAACCCAAGCGAACTCACCCCGCTCTGCATCGAAATCCCACAGCTCGCAAATGTCGTCGTGCCTGATGCAACAGACACAAAATGGCTCACACTCCCTCCCAAAGTGCCCGGAAGTGCAAACGTTATGTTCGTGAATGTCGTCTCAACCGACGCCTCAACCAGATATGCCTGTGTTCTTGCGGCATCGCTCGTAACTGAAATCACTGTCCCAGCCAATGCACACCCAATGCTCCATTTGTTGCCTGACAGCGCCAGTGTCTCACTAAACTCAAACGAAGGCATCAGCTCCACACTGCAGTCCACAGACGGGAACCTCAGGCTCTTCGCCTTCGCCACTGTCTTGCACGACGCCTCAGAAAACCCACACCTCGAAAAGTCGTGCCCGTTCGGCCCCACTTTCGCAGGCGCAGAAAAGTTGCTCCACAGATACACCACAAGCGGAATCGCATACTCCTCGTTGATCGTCCCCCTCTCATACCCATTCAGCGCAGTCAGATTCGTCAACTCCGGCCCATGCCCAATCGTGGCGGTGCTGATAACTGTCGACAGATCATTCGCATTAATAAAAATATCTGTCCCACTTTCTGCAGTGCATGAACTGAACGACACATCTTTGAATATAAAGTCTGTCGCTCCATTCTCCAGATACAGAAACACTCCTCCTCCAAGCCCAAGCGTGTTGTCTGCCTTCTTCACGGCCGAGCACGAAACAAACTGAACACTCCTTTCTCCTGCTGCATTCGACTGCCCTGCTGCACTCGACGCACTCCCATTCCCAATGCTAAACTTCGCACCACTGCTCATCTGGATATACATCCCTCCCCCGCTTCCCCCTGTCACCTTGCAGTTGCTCATCTTGCACCCGTAGATGCCCATATCTGCTCCGCTCGACAGAACGCACTCAACACCTCCTCCTTTCTCTGTTGTCCTCTCCATCCCGCTTATCGCGCTGCTGTACATCTCAATCTTCCCTGTGATCGTCCCAGGCAGCAAAACCGTGCTGCCTCCTCCACTCGGATACGACTGCTCAACATTCTTCAGAACAACAGAATAACTCCCCTGAAGATCAAGAACAGACGTCGTCGAAGCCACATCTGTCAGCGTCAGCCCATCCACCTCTGTCCCAAGGGTGCTCCCTTCGTCAACCAGCAAAGAGCTCGAACCAAAATCAACACTCGACACACTCATCCCGCGAACAACCAGCTTCCCCGCTGAAACACAAATCGGAGTGAACCCAAGCGAACTCACCCCGCTCTGCATCGAAATCCCACAGCTCGCAAATGTCGTCGTGCCTGATGCAACAGACACAAAATGGCTCACACTCCCTCCCAAAGTGCCCGGAAGTGCAAACGTTATGTTCGTGAATGTCGTCTCAACCGACGCCTCAACCAGATATGCCTGTGTTCTTGCGGCATCGCTCGTAACTGAAATCACTGTCCCAGCCAATGCACACCCAATGCTCCATTTGTTGCCTGACAGCGCCAGTGTCTCACTAAACTCAAACGAAGGCATCAGCTCCACACTGCAGTCCACAGACGGGAACCTCAGGCTCTTCGCCTTCGCCACTGTCTTGCACGACGCCTCAGAAAACCCACACCTCGAAAAGTCGTGCCCGTTCGGCCCCACTTTCGCAGGCGCAGAAAAGTTGCTCCACAGATACACCACAAGCGGAATCGCATACTCCTCGTTGATCGTCCCCCTCTCATACCCATTCAGCGCAGTCAGATTCGTCAACTCCGGCCCATGCCCAATCGTGGCGGTGCTGATAACTGTCGACAGATCATTCGCATTAATAAAAATATCTGTCCCACTTTCTGCAGTGCATGAACTGAACGACACATCTTTGAATATAAAGTCTGTCGCTCCATTCTCCAGATACAGAAACACTCCTCCACCGCAACCATATTTCGGCTGCGATCCGCTGTTCGCTGCACACGATGTGAAGCCCATGACCTCATTCGCATTGGACTCTCTGCCAGAAACAGACGCACCAGTGGCATTTCCCAGGCTGAAAGATGAGCCAGCTTTCATATAAACCCACATTCCTCCTCCATTTCCTTCGCTGCAGCTGCATTCAGTAAGAGAAAAGTTAACCAATGACAGAGTTTTCCCTGTCTCCAGCGTGACTTCGATGATGCTGCCATTCCCGTTTGTTCGACTGATTTGAGAAAACGTTGTCTGCGTTGTAGTAAATTCCCTCGGAGAAATAAGAGACAAAACAGGTTTCGATGTTTTAATTGCTGTGATGGTTGTCTGGTCGAGGATTAAATGTCCATCGTCAATCACAAAAAGCGACTTAGAAAAGGAAGTGCCTTGTCCGCTTTCGGCTGTCACTGTGCTCTTGATCAGCTTCAGCACTCCATCTGCTTCGCTTATCGAAAACAATATCGCATTTGAAGAAGTTGACGAGTTATGCACAAAAATTAAATTTGAAGCGGAAAATGATCCGTTTGTGATTGTACAAAATGTTCCTGAGCTAATTTTTGAGACAATCTTTGGAATTGACGTTTGGGAGTCTGCTACTATCACTCTGTCTGAGATGTCCAGTGAGGTCTCAGTGTAAGTTCCTCCATTCACAATAATCTTCTGGTTGAATATTGGCGTCCAGCGCGTTATTGAAAATTTTAATGTGAGACATTCCTTGCTACTTGTGGAATTACCGCAATCATTTGTGTCATGCCCTCCATTCTTCACATAAAGGTCTGGAAAACTCGGAGTTGGCAGCCAATTAGGTTTGTTAGCATCAGTATCATATTTTCCACTGCTGTCACAGTAAACAAAGCGAGGAGAAGCAGAAAACGAATAGCATGTTTCAAATTGAGTAGAATCCAACTTTCCAGCAAAATTATTATCTGTGTAAATATCACTTCCTCCTTGACTCCGTCCTGAATTGTTACTGAAAAACAGAAAACGACATCGAAATGAAGAACCTGATAAAGCCAAAAAGCACATGATTGCACCTCCGTGTCTCACAGCCTTGTTGTTTTGGAATGTGGTGCCAGTTATGAATAGATGTGGAGGTGGATTAACAATTCCCAAGGCGCCTCCGCATCCTTTGCAAGAATCACCATCGATGCTGCACGAGCATTTTGAATATTCACATTCTGAAATCTGAGACTCGTTTTCAGGTGCTTGTTCGAAATTCATTCCTCCAAAGTGCTGTGGTCCGCTACATTCAACAATTCGACATTTATGCAGAATGCGCTTTGTTCCAAACCAAAAAGAAACAGCTCCATCTGCATAGCTCCCTGTGCAATTAGTAAAATTTGATTCAGAAACGACACATTTTCCATTTTCGCAAAATAAAGCACCTCCTCTTCCAGTATTATTTTGGTCTCCGGTAACTTTGCACTTATCGAACGAACAATTACTAATTGTAACATCAGAACTACCTTTTGCACAAAGTGCTCCACCTTGATTGCTGCCTCCGTCAAATGAAAAGGTGATATCCCGAAATGACTTTGTTCCTCCTGACAAGTACGTGCGGTTTTGATAAAGTACAGTACATCGTTCGAAAGATGAATTGGAAACTCTTAACTGTTCCGAAAATCGGGAATCAATAATTGTATGATAAAATGGATTTTCAACAGCAGAAAAAATGCAACTGCTCATTGAAACAAAGCGAGAAGAATCTTCATTTACATAATGATTCGTAGAAGAACTAATATTCCTAAATACGCAATGAAATATACTAACCGAATTAACTGCATAGCATGAAAGTAAGGAGCATGGAGATGCAATTGTTAACGAAGAAAATTTTGAATTTAAAAATGACGCTGAACTTCCAGCGAAAGATTTTTTTTCAGAATTTGAGCAAAGCTCACTTAAAATAGGCGTGCAAACAGTTTGAGTTTGCGTTGTTAAGATTGTAAAATTGTAGAAATGTGAGGTTCCGTCAAGAGTTAAAAATGGACTGTTAACTTCCAATGAAGAAGGAGCAAGAAAGCAATTAACAAGCTCCGCAAATGTATTTTTCTTGAAGAATGCAATACTTTCATTTTTCTTCGTTAAAAATGACAGCTTATGTAATCTCAAGGTTGAATTATCAACGCTAAATAATAATGCCTGGGAATAGAAAGTCGCAGTGAGAGTGGTAAATTCGCATAAGCAACTTTCAAAGGCAAACAAAAAATAGATAAAACTTATGCAAAAATGTAACATAAGTAATATTTACGATAAGTTAGAAACGGAAAAAAAATTCCCAGAACAATGATTTTAATTATTTATGGGAATAAGATTGAAAATTATTTGTTAATAAAAATTACAAAATATCACATAAAATGTATATGTATGTCCAAGACGTTCAAGATGAGTTATTTTTCCCATTTTTTATTTATTTTGTCAATTTCTCTTTCTTTTCTATTGCCAGTTTTTTGGCTTGGAGGGAGAACTGTTTTTTTTCATTGTTTTTTATGGAAGCAGTAACATTGCTGGTCATTCCTTCTTCTCAATGCAATCAAAACGAAAAATAATCTCCTTTATTTTTATCTTCCTTCTTCGCTTTCTTTTCTGTAATGCACATAGAGAATCAAGAAGACTTTGCGAGTAAAATTTCAATCAACTTTTCGTTGTTTTGTTTTTGAATAAAGCTTTATAAATCCTGATTTTATTGTTTTTCTTTTCTTTATTTAAATTGAAAGAGAATACCGTTCAACTGGATTTTCATGGAAACGTTTTCTGGTTCTGTTGTTACGTTGGCAATCTGCATTGACAACTCAAAATAACAAATATATGTAAGGTTTGAAAAAGAAATATAATTAAAATTAAGAAATAAATATTTAAAATGCACGCATTTAACAAACAAACGAAAATAAGCTAAAACACAAATAATGAAAAATAATGAAAAATAATGATATAACTATGAAATAATAATGTAATTTTCATAGAAAGACAAATGCATCTGAAAAGAACTCAATCTATTTGTCTATTCAAATATCATAAATTCATTCAGCTCATCTTTATTCTCATAGTTCTCTTCTTCTTCTTCTTCTTCTTCTTCTTCTTCTTCTTCTTCTTCTTCTTCTGATATTCCTTCAGTTCTGTTCTCTTTCTTCTCTTTATTCTTCATCCATCTGCTGCATCCAGCACTTTCTCCTTTCTCTGCATCTTCTTCTAAAGCAATCCCAGTTCTCCCACGTTTTCCAATGGTATTTCGTCTCAATTCATTATAATCATATATATCATCATATTCATCTCCATCATTGCATTCATCTCCATAACATTCATCTCTGTCATCATATTCATCGCATTCATTTTCCTTTGGAGAGATGCCTTCGAACCGCCATGAGTCAATTTCCAGGTCGCTGAGTCCAACACACCGAGGAGAAGACGGAAGCTGCAGAGGAGGTGGAACATGTGCCAAGCGCTGGCTGGCTCTGAGAGAGTTCTGTTGTTGTTGTTGTTGTTGTTGAGGAGGAGGAGGAGAAAGAGAAGAAGAAGAAGAAGAAGAAGAAGAAGAAGAAGAAGAAGAAGAGTTTGATATCGAAAGAGGAGATGGAGAAGGATGAGATTGGTTGGAATGAAGAGGAAGAGAAGGAAGAGAAGAAAGTGAAGAGGGAGGAGAAAGAGGAGAAATGGAAGGGGATGAAACGGCTGATACTTCTGCAGCAGTTGATGAATGGCTCATTGCTTGGAGCTTCAGCAGCTCAGAGAAAGAAGTTGTAAGCAGTTTTGGTTTGATTGGGGAAAAAGAAGACGAAAGAGGAAGATCTGTTTGAGAGCAGAGGGAGCTTTGTTCAAAAGAATTGGAAAGATTGGAAGAAGAAGAAGAAGATGATGATGATGATGATGATGAAAAATATGATGAAGATAACGCAATCATAGGAGAGGACAAGGCATCAATAGAACTAATGTCACAATCAGAAGATTCACAAACGAGATTGGAAGAAGAAGGAGAAGGAGAAGGAGAAAGAGACAAGTCACACAGAGAAGATGCTGCTGTGGAAGTGAAATGTGTTTTGGATAAGAAATAAGATGATTCATTGTTATTGTTTGCAAGTGACGAAGAAAGAAGAGGTGATTGTTGTTCTTCAGAAGAAGAAGAACCTTTTTCTAACTGAACTTGCTGAAATGAATGCAAAGGAAGATTATCTATCATTGCAAAACTTGGTTTTTCTTCAATAATTGGCTGGATTTCAACGCTCATTCCAACAACTGGTTCAATTTTCTCTTTGGAATCAATGTCAGTTCTGTCTTTCTTTTCTTCTTCTTCTTCTTCTTCTTCTTCTTCTTCCACGCTTTTCTGTGAAAGAACCGATAAATTCAGCTGCTTCTGGTGTGTTTCCAGCAGATCTGTCTCCTCAACAGCGATTTCTGCTGAGCCTGCTGCAGAATCTGCCCGTTCCATTGCAGTTGAACTTTCCCCCTTTGACTGTTTTCTTTCCTTTCCTTCCTTTCCTGATTGATTTTTAGTCTTTTCTGTTTCTGATTGTTGATAGAATTCTTCATTTGGAAGAGAAAGAGAAGAAGAAGAAGAAGAAGAAGAAGAAGAAGAAGAAGAAGTAGTAGTAGTAGTAGTAGTAGTAGTAGAAGAAGAAGTTGATGAAATATTCTGGAGTGAAGTGCTGTGTGATTTGAATGGAGGAGAAATTGAATGAAGATTGTGGGGTGTGCTGAGGGTGGATGAGTCAGATGAATTAAACGAATTCATCGAATTACTCAAAGAAGAAGAAAAAGTTGAGGAAGAAGATGATGATGAAGAGAAGGAAGAAGAAGGTGTTGATTTGGAAGAAGAAGAATTAGGAGAAGAAGAAGAAGAAGAAGAAGAAGAAGAAGAAGAAGAAGAAGAAGAAGAAGAAGAAGAAGAAGAAGAAGAAGAAGAAGAAGAAGAAGAAGAAGAAGAAGAAGAAGAGATATTCACATTGTTTGTGTTTGGAGGAGTTGAAAATTGAGATGATTCCACAGACAACTCATCAGATTGTAATGAAGACAAAGTCGATTCCAATAAACTTTCTGATGCTTCATTCATTTTCTTTTTCTTCTTTTTCTTCTTCTTCTTCTTCTTATTTTGAATATCTTTTGATGACGGAACAATAGTAATCTTTATTTTTGGTGTTTTGCTGCTTTCTTTCATTCCTTTTGTTCCTTTTGCTTCTCTTTCAGCTGCTTCTATTTGACTGCCAATCGATTTTGTAGAAGCTCTTTGCGAAGAACGAAGAGAAGATTGATGTGTTATTGGTTGAGTAGATTGCAATTGAGAAGAAGAAGAAGAAGAAGAAGATTTCAAAGAAGAAGAGGAGGAGGAAGAGGAGGAAGATGAAGATAGTGACGATGATAAAGAAGAAGTCGAAGCAGCAGAAGAAGTGGAAGAAGAAGAAGAAGAAGATGATGATGATGATGATGACTTTGGCGAAACTGATAACTTCTCGCACTCAACTTGACTTGAAGTATTCCTCTGAGAATTGTTAGAAGTTTGTCCTATGTCTATCGGCAGTTCAGTTTGTTGGCTAAGTGAAAGTGCTGCTTGTGCATCGAGCATTCCTTTGACATTCATCTGGAGCTGCTGCAGAATCAGCGGAAGTGACTGAATGGAGAATGAGACAAAGCAAAAATATGAAAGTTAAATATAATAAAAATGGAAAGAAAGAAAGAAAGAAAGAAAGAAAATAGAAGAAGAAGAAGAAGAAGAAGAAGAATTTGTCATTATTCGTTGAGAAAAGTTGAAGAATAAATAAAATAATAATAATAATAAAATAAAATAAGAAGAAAAAGAAGAATCAAATCACAAGCACATACATCCAATTGTGCCATTATGTTGTCAATTGCCTTTGTCTCTTCAGAAATCTCATTTTGCCTCTCAACAATTTTTTGCCTCATTTTCATTATTTTTTCATCATTTGCTGTTTTTGCGATCTCAAGCTCTTCAACACGCGAAAACAGCTTCTGCGTTTCAAACGTCAATGCATCAAGCATAGACACAAATTCTGCTTCCTCTTTTTCGTTCATTTCTTCTTTTTCTTTTTCTTTTTCTTCTTTTTCTTTCTTTTTTTCATCATCTTTTTCAATTTCAGTTTTATTCAATTTTGTTTCGCTCTCCTTATTTCCTTCTTCAATTGTTTCTTCACTTTTTCTTTTTTCTTCGTGAATAGCAAATACAGTAAAGGCCGAAGTTCTTTCGTTGCTCTTTTCATTTTCTTCTTCTTTTTTTATGTTCTCTTTCTCTCTGAGTTGTTTCAGAAGATCAATAGCTGAGATCGAATTGTCTAAACCATCTAACAGATCCTTCATCAACAAACGAGAAGAGTCGGCACACGCTTTCAATTCATTTTCGATAGTTTGCTTTGAAATAACACTTTGTGATTCGACAATATCTTTGGCTTTGTTTTCTTGCTTTGGCTTAATTAGTTGAGTTAAAGATGCAGACTGCTGTTTGTCAATTCGATGGACTTGTAATGCACTCAAACTGTTATCTCGAAGACCAGGTGAATTGCGGGGTGATTGGCTTGGAGATTGCTTTGGTGAAAATGTAGTATCGGTTGAAAGAATTGGTATTCGAGCTTTCGGCTTTATAATGCCCATTTTCGAACGAGAATATTGACCATTCAGTTCCTTGCGCTCATGAATTCCTGTATAAGACAAATGATGATTTATGGAATCCACAGATAACTTTTTTCTTTCAATACTAAATCTTTGAGATTGACTTTGCTGTTTTTCATCTCTAAAAGTTGATTTATTGGGTATCTTTGATTCTGTATGTGATGAGCTATTTGTCATTCTGTTTCTCGATGAAATGGTTGGATACGTACTTGCTAAGCGATAATGAGGAATGAAAACTTGTCCATCATTCTTGTCAACTGGCTCAAACAGCTGTCGAGGAGTGAGCGATATAGTTCGATTCATAGGTAATCTTGAGCGTGAAGTTGGTAAAGTTGTGCGAGGAATTACTAACATAAATTTTAAAAAACAATTATAAATGAATTTGTATTGCAACTAAAATAAAAACACTCAACTAACTACGATATAACTGCTTTGGAACTGCCTGAACTTTTGGCCTCACTTGCATAATTCTATGTTAAGCTCTCTTTATTTTAATATAACGATGCACTTCGTTTCTACCGTGAATAACGTTTTATTTAATAAAAACAAAATAAATTCAAATTGGGGACTGGATCAATATTTATTTCATCATAAAGATTCATAAAAACGTTATTAATTTTTGAATAACAATTTCAAGCAAATTTAAATTATAACTCAACTCATATTCTTAACAATTTCGAATGACAATAAGTCAACCAAAAATTGGGGATATATTTGGTTTTGTGAACGAAAGAATTCGTCAAAACGTTTCTTTCACTAGTTTGTCAAATCCAGTGATTAATTCATTTTATATTTTGCTTTTTTGGAAAATTTTAGAAGTTAAGCCAAGGTTTTCTTTTCGAAAATTCTTTTGAAGCGTTTTATTATTCTGTTTCGTTATGCAGAATCTTCTTTGTTCATTTTCCAACAATTTCTGCAACACAAAATATTAAAAAACATGTTAGAGATATTAATAATTATTTCTCTGCATTCAAAGCTGAAAGACTGCACTTTTACTCACTGTTTGTGATATTTTGTTTTTCCAAAGTTTTATTGAAATTTTTAATAAAAAGTTCTTGTGAAGCAGATGCAAAAGATGAATACAGTTCTTTGAAAGCAGAATGTTCATATTTTCCTGTTTATGCAAATGGGCATCTCAATTTTAATGAAATTGGAGCCTTTTGCTTTGATTGTGTTTGTAAATTCAATTTTGTATTAAAATGATAATTTTTCTTCTTCATTTTAGGAGCAATGGTTATCTGCAGACGAGCAGAATATGATGGCCATTCTTGGAGATTGCGGGCAGGTTTTTTTTTTTCATTTATTGAATGAGCCGAACTAATTTTGCTTTCTTTCAATATTTGAATGATGGTGACTCAAACTTTCGAAGTCTGTCGGAGCAATGATGGTAAGTGCTGCATTGTTGTTTCTGAATGAAGAAGCGCTGGCCGAGAAATACATGAAGCTGCATAAGTTTTACGTTAATCCAAGCAAAATTCATTCTGATCAAAGTGAAAGTGATCCGGTTTGTGAAAAAAAAAAAAAAAAAAAAAAAAAAAAAAAAAATCGAAGAGAATTTTTTTTTAATTTTGTTGCTAATTTTTTATTGCAAATCTATTATCTTTAAATTTTATTACCATTTCAAAATTTCTATATTTTTCATAAACATCTTTTAATCTTTATTATAATTGTTATTCAGCTTCTTCCATCTCTTCGACTGTACTTGTCCAATTTTGAGCGTTCCCTCCATTTCCCAACAACCTTCCCATTCACACAAACATTGAAGCTCACATCAATCAGTATTTCTTCACTAATATCATCATTATCATCATCTTCTTCTTCTTCCTCTTCCTCCTCCTCCTCTACCTCTTCTTCTTCTTCTTCTTCTTCTTCTTCTTCTCCTCAAACAAACAAAACACCCTCATCCACCACAATCATCTCCCAACACACACAATCTCCTCTTCTTTCTCTGATTACCAGCAGCCACTCACTGCACATCTGCATCTCTCAACTGGGCACTCAACTTTATGATTCAGTCATCCCTGTGAAAAGAGAAGAAAATATTTCTTCGAGTTCTTCTTCTCTTCCTCCTTCTTCTTCTTCTCTCTCATTCTCTTCTATTATTGCTTCTGATAAAAGCCTATTTCTTGCTATTGATGGTGATTTTGTGGTGTCTGTTGCGAATGAAAGTGAAGATCTGTTCAAATTCCATTGCAACACACGATTTGTGGCGACAAATGTGTTTGTGGCGAAGGAAAAGGAGCTGGCAGTGGTTGTGGCTGTGGATATGAGTCCTGATAAGAATAGGATGAGTGGGAGAGAAAGAGAAGGAGAAAGAGAAGGAGAAAGAGAAGGAAAAGAAGGAGGAGAAACAATAGAAGAAGTGTGTTTTGTGATGGAGTTTGGGGGTAAGATTCCACAGCAACTGGAGAAAGATGTGGAAGAGATGAAAGAGATTGAGAAGGAGAGGATGAAAAGAATGTTTGGAGAAGAGTTCAAAGAAGAAGAAGAAAAAGAAAAAGAAAAAGAAGAAGGGTTTCGTAAAGAAGGAAAAGAAGAAGTACAAAAAACAGGTATTGCTTATCTTTACAATCTTTATTTTTGTAGCATTCTGTTTATTTGTTTATTTATTAAATTTTTCATTCATTTATTCATTTATTTCTGTGATGTTGCGTTATCTTATCTGATTTTTCCTCCTCATCCTCAGCATCTGCTTCCTTTTCAACTACAATCTCAAGCAGATCATCTTTCACACCTTCACTAAATGCAACAATTGCTCGTCCATCTTTGTCTCAGACAGATTCAAAATCTTCTTCTTCCTCCTCCTCTTCCTCTTCATCTCCCTCCTCCTCCTCTTCTTCTTCTTCTTCTTTTAATTCTTCTCTTTTGCCAATGAACAACAATGCAGATTATGATGAAACGCTAAAAGCCACATCAACATCTGTGCAATCAATGGGAACAACAATGCAACCTCTTTCTTCCTCTTCTTCCTCTTCTTCTTCTCCTTCCTCTTCTTCCTCTTCTTCCTTCTCTTCTTCTTCTCTTTCCTCTTCCTCTTCCTCTTCATTCAACAACCACACAACCAAAACTTCCTCAAATGACAATCAGCTTTCACTCCTGTCAGTTTCATTGCCCCGTTCTCAATACAATTCATCAAAAGCTGTTAATTCTGTGATTTCTATTGATTCTGTTGATTCTGTTGATTCTGCTTCTTCAACTGCTTCTTCAGATATTTCTTCTTTGAATCAATCGAATAATAATAAAAACAACAACAATAATAATGACAATGATGACAATGGAATAAAACAATGTTTGTCTGATACTTTGCACACAGAAGTTCTAAAAAAGACAATAGATTCATCGTCTTCTTCTTCTTCTTCTTCTCTTTCCTCATCATCTTCTCGTTCTCCTTCTTCTTCTTCTTCCTCTTCTTCTCCAACAACCCCTCGTACTAAATCAAAGATCCCAACATCACTCGACCGTTTGTCTTCCTCTGCTTCTGCTTCCTCTTCTTCTTCTTCTTCTTCTTCCCCTTCCAAAAGAACCTCATCAGTTGTAGATTCCCATTCAGCTGCTCCATTCGCACGCAAACCAAAGCAAGTGCAGATTTCAATGGGAACTCCTCAGAAGCAGATGAAAAGCAACAACAACATTGTTAACAATGTTAATAATAATTCTATTTCTTCTTCTTCTTCTTCTCCTTCTCCTTCTCCTTCTTCTCTTGTTTCCTCTCCTCGTAAATCTCCTGCTCCATTTGCCAAGAAAAGCACACGAACGAGGCAACTTCTGAATGCAAATGAAGAATTGGCTAAGAGAGACACAAATTCTTCTGACTTTAAAGAAATACCTTTGGATTTATCATCAACTTCATCATCATCATCTTCTTCTTCTTCTTCTTCTTCTTCTTCTTCTTCCTCTTCCTCTTCCTCTTCTTTTGAGCTCTCCTTCTCTAATCATCCAATGGGCAGTTCTTCTTCTTCTTCTTCTTCTTCTTCTTTCCCTCAAAAAAGCACCATCACCACTCCAATCAGCCCAACAGTCGCCTCCACTTCTCATTCTTTCACATTCAACAGGGGACTTTCTGATACTTTATCTTCAAATGACTCATTTTCTTCTGTTTCTTCTTTTTCCTCCTCCTCCTCTTCTTCTTCTTCCTCCTCATCCTCTTCTCCAATGACCTCTCCTTCTTTCACTCCTCAATCTCTTTCTCTTTCAACTCCTCCTCTGTCACCTTATCAATCTACTTCTTTTCCTCCTCTTTCTTCTTCATCTTCTTCTTCTTCCTCCTCTTCTTCTTCTTCCCTTTCTTCTTCTTCTTCTCCCCCTTCTCCCCCTTCTCCTTCTCCCTCCCACTCCAAATTCCCCATCGATGCCTCTATCGAATTCCCTCCAATCACTTCTCTTTCTTCTCTTTCCTCTTCTTCTTCTTCTTCTCTTTCTCTTTCTTCTTCTTCTTCTCCATTTGACATGCTTTTGACAGCAGCACAGTTAAGTCAATCTGAACAATGGATGGATCAATTTATGTCTCTTTCTCTTTGCTTAGCCATTGCAAGAAAATTAAGCCACAAAAAAACAGAAGGGAAAA
Organism: Monocercomonoides exilis; assembly: GCF_001643675.1. Classification (NCBI taxonomy): domain Eukaryota; phylum Preaxostyla; order Oxymonadida; family Polymastigidae; genus Monocercomonoides; species Monocercomonoides exilis. The sequence continues at coordinate 459,113 of NW_027150554.1, read as the reverse complement.
CAATGAAAAAAGAATGTGGAGAAGGAGGAGGAAGAGGAGAAGGAAAAGGAGATGAGACTGATAAATACATCGATACTAATTCTTCTTTTATTTCTGTTTGTAATGATAACGATAATGACAATATTACCAATATAACCAATGATTCTAATTCTCCTTTTTCATCCTCCTCTTCCTCTTCCTCTTCTCCCTCTTACTCCATTTCACCAGAATATGACTCAGAAACCCTCCATTCCTGCACCAAACAGCTCCTCTCCCTTTCTTCCTCTCTCGTCGAGTCCCTCCGCTCCACTTTGTCCCGCGGCGCGCTGGCAGCCACCGCTGAAATCTGCCTTCTCCTGCACCCATTCATTGAGAGTGAAATAGAGCCACTGCTGAAGATTGTCTTCAAGAAAGTGCTTGAATCAAGTAGGTTTATCGAGAACGGCGTGGATTCTGTGCTGGCTGCTGTGTATGGCGACTCGAATTTGACAAGTTGCTCGTTTTTGCTGAGGTGCTTGTGCAAATTGTGGGTGTTTCAGACACACAAAGCAGCAGCTGTAAGGCTGAGAGTAATCAGATTCACTGCGTTTGGGCTGGCACATCTGCCGGTTCCGAAGATGTTGATTGCATCTTCTTCTTCTTCTACTACTACTACTTCTTCTTCTTCTGTTTCTTCCTCCTCTTCCTCTAATTCTTCTTCTTCTCCTTCTTCACTCGATCTCTTCAAATGGAAAGATTTCCCTCTTCTCCTCCAGTGTATCTTGCGTGGTGTCACTGATGCCTCACCCGACTGCAGAGAAGACGGGAGACGTGCTCTGTTTGAACTCTGCAGAAGGATCCCTGCCTGTACGCAGGTTCGAATCCCAGCGGAGGCAAATTCTTCTTCATTCTCTTTGGAGCCAGCAGATGTTTGGATTCCCCGTTTCATCACTAAACAGGATGAGAAAGCAGCTCTGTTAAAAGCAGCAGCTGAAGTGCAGCGCGATCCAATGAAATATTCTGTATATTCACCGCCGCATTTGCTACATGGCTCGGCGTCACCTCATTTTCGGATCCTGTCAGCGGCATATTCTTCATCTTCTCCTTCTGCTTCTTCGACTTCACCTGCCTCTTCCTTTAGAAGTTTTAGAACTTCTGCAACTTCTCCAAAGCAAGCAACCAGATTAGCAACATCGCCTCAATCGAAAACCCGCTCAGGAGTTACAATTGTTGTTGCAACACCAAAGAAAAAGTGAACAATTAGAAATCATTTCAATAATTTTTTTTTCTATTTCATCTGTTGAATTTGAAATAACACCATCTTAAAGCTTTAATTTTTTTTTTCAATTTGTTAAAAATGTGTTGTTTAAAATCTATAGATTTTATTCAATTATCATTGTTATTCTTTTGTTGCAGTGTCCGATATTATTCAATTATTCAATTGAAATGAAAATTTTTGAAGATCTGAAACCATCACATTTTTGATTTATTCTGGAAATCAAATCTTTTTGTTGTTGAGAAATAATTAAATGCAAATAGAGCAAGAAAGCGATCCTATTCGCGAAGATACAATATTTGTGCATTTCCCAGATAATTCTGTTCATAGTTTTCCATCAGGAATTCATGTAAGCTCAATTATTTCCGCAGAAAAATTCCCCGCTTCGAAAACGCCAATTGTTGCTTGCTATATTAATTCTGAATTAAAACGTTTGTTGCATATTTTCTTTTGCTTTGGTTAAATATATATTTTTTTCAGAGATGAATTTTAAAGTTAATACAAACGTAAGAAGTATTTTGCCTGTCCATTTAGATACACCTTTAGGAAGTGATATTTATCGGAAGACTTTGGCATTTGTTTTGGAAATGGCATTTCAAAAAGTTGAACCAAATAGACGACTTGAGATAGGCCATTCTTTAGGAGCTGCATATTTCTTTGAAGCAAAATCTCAAGACGAGTCACCGTTATCCATCGAATCTCTCAACAAAATAGATGATGAAATGAAGAGTATTATTTCTTCCTCATTCCCCATCATTAAAACTCAAATTACATGGAAGGATGCGATTTTGTATTTCACATCAAAAAATATGTCCCGTTCTCTTTCTTTTGTAACCCAAAAAAACACAGCAATGATATCTGTTTCTTCCTGTAACCAATTTGTATCACTTTGTCATGGCATTCTTCTTCCAAATACGAATCTTCTTTCACGCTATGAATTATTGAAATATGGAAGCGAAAATGGATTTTTACTTCGTTTTCCTCACACATCAACTCCTTCAATAATTGATCCATTCGTTGATCAGCCAAAAATCTTTTCAACGTTTGTTGAGAGCAAAAAATGGGGCAGGACGTTTAATGTTAGCTCAGTCGGGGATTTGAACAAACTCGTTTTAGACAATTCTGTTCAGAAGATAAGGCAATACATTCTTCTATGCGAAACTTTGCATGATCGCAAAATGGTTGAGATAGCAACCGCAGCTACGAGCAACGAGAATTGCAAGCTGATACTGATCGCAGGACCTTCCTCTTCAGGTAAAACCACATTTGCACGTAAGCTGTGTGTACATCTGCGAGTTCTGGGAAAAGATCCGTTTTGCTTGTCGTTGGACGACTTCTACAACGAGCTCGAAGACTGCCCCAAGGATGCCTCTGGTGAATACGACTTTGAGTCGCTCGAAGCGCTGGATGTGAAGCTTATCAATGAAACGCTGAGTGATTTGATTGCCTTGAAAGAAGTGCAAATTCCGGTGTACAACTTTAAGACCAACAAAAAGGAAAGAGGAAAAATTGTGCAGCTGAAGCCGAACTCGATCATTGTGGTGGAAGGCATCCACGGACTGAACGACCGGCTGACACCGATGATTCCCGCTGAGCAAAAATACAAGATCTTCATCTCTGCTCTGACACAGCTGACGCTGGATGAGCTGCACCGTGTTCCGACGACTGATAATCGGCTGGTACGGCGGATGGTGAGAGACTACCAATTCAGAGGGACGTCGGGCGAAGAGACGATTCTGCGGTGGCCCGCTGTGCGTGCGGGGGAAGAAAAGCACATTTTCCCGTTTCAAAACAGCGCAGACATAATCTTCAACTCGGCGCTGGATTATGAAATGTGCGCGCTTCGGACGATAGCTGAGCCGCTGCTGCGCCGTCTGCTGCCTTCTTCTCCTGTTTATCTCGAAGCCCAGCGCATTCTGAGCTTCGTGCGCTGCTTTGAGCCGCTGGAGACTTCTCATATTCCTATCAATTCGATTCTGAGAGAATTTATTGGTGGATCATCATTTGCCGATGGCTGAATTAAGAGAAATGGAAGGGTTATGAAAAAGCATTGATATTTAGAAAAAGAATAGTTCGTGCAATCAAAACGCAAATTATTTTTGAATATATGCCAATTTTTTACAAATTTTTATTGATTAAAATGAATTTCGCATGGAGCATAATTTTTGGAGTCAATATTTTGTTTAGAATTTAAAAATCATTGAAATAGATTCTGTCGAGCTAACTTCTTTCAATTTTTCTTTTCTGCAAACAAATTCATTAATAATATCAAACCAAAGTTATTTACGCAAAGAGATGAAGAAATGAGAAAGAGTGAAATAAGTGAGTGATTATTTAAGAAATCATGTCTTTTTTCGAGGAGTAGTTGGTTTTTTAACCCATTATCATGAAATTGATTCCATCGAAAAATTTTGCCTTTAGCATTGAAAGAAAACTTTTTCAAAACGTGCAAAAGAATAGAATGAGAGTTGACTTCAACAAAAAGACTGTTTTTTTTTTTTTTTTTTTTTTTTTTTTTTTTTTTTTTTTTTTTTTTTTTCGAAAACGTAATCGTAATATCATTTTTTTTTGTGAGGAAACATCGGACATCAAAAAGAATCAGCCATGAAAGATATAGTTGATAATTTTGAAATTTATATTTTCTTGGAAATTTGTATTTTGGAGCAATTTTATTTTATTTTCACAAATATAAAACGCATTATATATTTTTGGGCATACTGCAACTAAAAGCACATCAGTTATTTTTCACAATTTAATCGTTCCAAGAAAAAATAGAAGTTATATAAGTTAATTATAATCCCTTTGTTATGAAAGCATGAAAAAATTTCAAAAAAACTTGAAATTGAGAAAGTTAATTTAAAAAACAAAAAATATTGATCCTATGATCACTTTGATCAGAAATTTTCAGATATTTAATTCTCGCGAAATAAGGCTTTTCTGAATGTTAAAATAGTATTTTTTCAAAGACATCTAACGAATAAATGCATATATTACGAAAATGAGACAAAATTTGAGGATAAATAAAAAAGTGTGTTTGTAACTCTTATCGTTTTCTATTTTTTTCCCTTTTTAAAAACTTCATTGTCTATAAATCCATTTATTTCAGACATATAAACTATACTCTATAAAACTGTTAACTTAAAGAACAGAATAATAAAAATAAATGAATATTTTAAGGTTTCATTGATGTCCTTCAAGTTTCATAATGCCATTTTTGTTGTCTTGTGAACGAGTGGGCCTTGAATAAAAAAGAATACTCCCATAAAACAGGTGTTGAAGATTGCGATTGTTCTACCCGAAAAAATAATGAAATAAAAAATGGAGAAAGAGCGATTTGTGATGTGAAATAGCTATTAAAACAGTGAAAGATTTATGCTGTTCAATGAAAATAAGCATGAAATTTCCGATATTAAATAAAACTGGAAGACAAAGAATTCAATGATGAAATAAAAATTTAAAAAAATCCTTTGATATATATGTGAACAAAAAACATATAATAAAAAGCATTGAGAGCAAATACAAAATATAAAAACCAACATTTATCTCTATTTTTTTGTTGGCCATGAGCTTGCGTCAAGCCTTGGCCAGTTGAACATTAAAAGGTTGGGGAAAAAAAAATAGCTCGAAGAAATAGTACTTCCCTACAATAAGTTAGAAGAAAGCTGCTCATCAAGCATTGTCTCCAACTCTTTCATATACTCCTTATTTGTATCTTTTCTTTTTGTTTTATTTGCAGAGTCGTGAAAAACAGTTGTAACTTTCTTTTGAACTTTTCTTCCGCACGGCCAGTTAACATTGATTAACATTTCAAATACAGGCATAACATTTCCAAAGTATCCAAAATACACCAAAGTTCCTCCAAGAGATGAAAAAAACATGACCCATGTAATCTTCATTGAGTGTTGAGTAATTACAACATTATTATCTAACTTCAAAATAATATTCATACCAAATCCCATACTGTTATAGAAATCGTATTCATTTGTTGTTGATCCTTTATCAAAGGAAATGTGGTTGATGAGATGTCCATTTTTTTGATCATAAGCTTTGAAAGTTATGTTTCTTCGATATATCGAATTTTTCAATTCCAGTGTCACATTTGTTGAGCGATAACCACTAAAAACACTCGTTTCATCTGCAACAACAATTTCTTCTATTGAAGATTTGTAATTGTAAGGTGTAAACTTTAATGGATGTGTTTTGTTTTGTTCAGGAATTGCAGAGTCAAGAGAGGCATATACTTTTATTGCCCTGCAGGTTGCTTCTCTCTCTGACGAAAACATCGAGAAGAAATGAGCAAATGAATTGTCAACAACAAAAGATTTGAAGCTTGCATCGATTTTTATTGTGCAGTCTCTCGTTTCGGGATAAAAAGTGTTAATGGATTCACTTTGCGAACAAACAGGATTGAATAGTAGCTGTGTATTGCCATTTGAATCATAGCTATCTATTGAAAAAATTTACAAAATACATAAAAGAAAAAACATCATTTAAATCAAAAATTCAAATCAAACTGACGGGATCGTACATTGTCTTTCCAAGTCCGAGATTTGGAGAACATTCTCCTGACACGTTGCTTGAATTATCTGAACTATCAACACATTTGCCAGAGTAGTTGATAAGTGTTATATTGACCAAAAACATTTTATTTGAAATATTTTTGAAATTTGCTTTTTCTTCAATTGATGCATCGGCTGTTGTTTTTGTTTCCTCTATTCCGAACATTGCATATCCAAAAATAGTAGAAAGTGATGCACCAAAAACGAAAAAAAGGCCAATAATTGACACAAAGCCTCCAAATGTTGTCTTTTTAATCTGTTTTGTTGTCTTATGTGTTTGTGGATCAAGCGAATCTACATATTTATTCGAATATCCATCAAGCATCCACATATATTTCTTTGATGGAAGACAGAGAAGAATCAAAGCAAGAATTGCACCAATTACGGTGAGTCCTACGTAACAGATAATGTTATAGGATAATATCATATGTGATGGAATTTTATAAATTTGTGGTTGAGTTGTTTTTGAATAATCAGCAGTCGGAAGTGTATTATTGTTTGATGTAGAACCAATTGGGCAGTATTGTTCTTTATCACAGTATTTTTGGCGCTTCAGACCTGGTGCATCAGAGAAACAACCTGCTTTAACAATCTGACATTCAAATCCTTGAGCTCCTCTCCAAACACTGTATGTTCCAGGAGGGCAAGGTGTACAATTTGTACTCCCATAATCATTTGAATAAGTTCCTTCAGGGCAAAAGTCACAATCTTCTTTCTTCTTATATGAGCCTGGTGAACAAGTTATAAATTCATCACTAATTGCTATTTTTCGAAATGTGTCGAATGCAGTTGGCATTATTGTTCCTCCTTCGCTTGTTTGCCTTCCACCAAAGCAATAAACACTTTTATTGAAAACTGTGCAGCCTGCTTCAACAACATCAAGATGACTTCCATCTGATAAGAACGTTCCATTGTCTTCAATCAAAGAAGCATTTCCATCTCCATCAAATTCCACGATCTTAAAAGTGTCCATTGCTCTATTTCCTATTCTTCCTCCAAACATCAACACTTTATTATCAAAAGGTAATGATTTTCCATCTTGATAATGAAAGATATTATAAAAATCTTCATTTTCAATAAATATTGAAGGATTTGAAATGTTATTTTTCAGAAAATCAGATAGATTCATTGATTGATATCCTCGAAAAGGTGTTGCTCCTTGAACTCCACCAACAAAAACAAGAAGTTCTGTTTGAGTTGACATGTTATTGCTATTTTTGACATTTGCGTTTCTGATTCGTAAAAATTTTTTTTCTTTTGAATTCATTGTTTCACTTATTCTCTTATCCGCTGAAATACTCTGGTTTATTGAATATTGATGGAGACCAATATCGCATTGCTTGATCGAATTGTTTGCTTTGCTTGAATCGTTTATTCTCAAAACAAATACAGAATTTTGAAATGAAACGGCTGGTATTGTTGCGGTAACCCATTGATCCTGTTGAAAGTAGAAAAAACCACAAACAGTGTAGTCCAATCCGTACGCAGTTCTTCCTCCAATGAACAGCAAAACATTTTCGAAAATGGTTATCGCCGATCCATAAACAGGTGTTGGCTTTTGAATTGAATTCTTCCCCAATTGTTTCCATGTCTCTGTGAAAAAAGAAAATTCCCACAACTCATTTGACGGTTCGATTTTTCCTGTCTGAGGATTCGGCCCCAATCCTCCAAATATTAGCAGGCGACCTTTATCAAAACAATATGAAGCAAGTTCTCTTGCGGGAGGTGTTTCAGATTTTTCTCTCGGAACAACTCTTCTCCACTCGCCATCTGTAAGTGAGATTATATAAAAATCGTTAAAAATTTCTCCAGTCGAAGGATCACGACCTCCAAATACAAAAAATGATTCCTTCATGTAGCCCACAATTGAATTCACTCGTGGAGTAGGTGCATAGTCAAACACATGAATTAAAGTTTCAAATGGATCCTCTGATTCATTTGATGGAAATTTCAGATTCTTTTTGTGAAAAGAATAGTATTCACCTTCCGTGTTTGAAAAAGAAGTTTCATTGTTGGAATTCAATATTCTCTTTCCAAATTTAGATTTTTTTCCCACTGTTTCTTCGGAATATGCCTTTTTGTTTGAAACATTCAAAGACAAGAAATCTTTCTTCACCTTAATTAGATCCGCATTAATGTAACCAAGTCCTCTTCCCCCGAAAACAAAAAGATTTCCTTCTTTGTCAACTGCGCATCCACAATCTGTCCTTTGAAAAGGATGGTCATCATCGAATTTTATTTCTTTGAATCTTACGGTATTATATTTATCGTAGCTTCCAATGACGCTTCTACAATCAAGAATGAGCAATGAATCTGATTCATTGAATATGTTGTTTGAAACCCTTCCACCAAATATGTAAATATATGCTTCTCTTTCATTAAGGAATGTTGCATAACCAAAATTGGATCGAGAATCTGGAATGTCACTTCCATCCTCATCCTTTTCAGAAAATTTCACCTCTTCCCAAACAGGGTAAGTATTATCGATTTTTGCTCTGAACATTTTCAATTTTGTTGTAATGTTACTTCCTGTATCTCCTCCGAAAACAATAGCAGATCCATTGGATACCAACATTCCTGCGCCACTGCAGGGTTCAGGCCCTATCCCTCCTGAGTTAATTTTCAGTTCTCTCCACTGTTTTGCTTGAACGTCAAACTCCCATAGATCATTAAGAAGACCCGATGTACTGATTCCTCCAAAAATATACAGCTTATTCCCATCTGTTGCATATGCCATTGAATGTCTTGCCTCAGGAGTTTTATTTCCTTCATTCACTTCTTTCCATTTCTGTGATGAAAAATCAAATTCCCAAAGTTTATTTGAAATTCCAGTTTCTTTCCATCCTCCCCATATAAAAAATGTTTCATTTACTCTAAACTGAGCAAAATACTTGACTAATGGTCTTTCATTTTCGCTTGCCATGTGAAAACGTGAAATAAACAATGGATTTGTCTTTATCACAAATGCATCGGATAATAAATGGTTGTCAAATGATGATCCTCCATAAACAAAAAAGTGTGAAATGTTATCCTTTTCAAAATATTGAAAAAATGGAGAATATCTAGGATTTATTTGAGAGCCATACGGTGGAAATGTTGTAATAGATTTGACAATTTGTTTATGCCTTTCGCAATTTCCGATATTAATGAATACTTGGAACAACAACGAAAAAAGCATGTTTTCCTTTTTTGATCTGAAACAGATCTTTTTTGATAATGGGATGAAAAACTGTTAAAGAATATTCATTATGCAATTCATCTTTTGACTGTCTTTTTTCGTTATTCATAATTCTTTTATATTATAAAAAAAATTCAAATTAGTATAATTATCATGTTTATAATTTTTGAAAAGAATTTCTTTCACACGTGAAAAGAGTTTTTTCATCATTAATATATTCAGTGGTTTATATGTTTTGAGAATTTTGAATAATAACAATACTGCACCTATCAAATAGGAAATTTTGGGGCAAGACCTGAATAGGGTCAGAAATTTATCGGTACCCAAAAAATAAATCGGGACCTAAATTTTGTTGCTCACAGGAGCATTTTTCGAAAAAAATAAATAATAGAATATATTCAAATCATTTTTATATACTATGCCAGAAAATATTTTTAATTTTTTTTATTTCTGTAAATAGATCTGGAATTTTTTGTTTTATTTTTTAGATCAAAGACTTGCTCATATTTTCACGAGCTTTTTGTTTTGATTGTTTTGAGCTATATCATTGTAAATTAACTGAACTTATTAATGCTTTTGGTAATTTTTCATTGTTAAACACTTCGATTTTTTATTACTTTTTTTATTTCTCAAAATTTCAATAAATAGAAGATTTTATTGGAAAAAGGAGATTTTTTGTTTTAAAAAAAGTCGAAATATGTAAATTATCGACAAATAATGGTTATCAGAAAAAGAAAATTTTGAATTTTAAATGATCGAAATTAGAATTCAAAAAAACCTGTTTTTGTGTATTTTAGCATTTTCTGCTTCAAATCACATTCTTTCATTTCAAAATCTTTGTAACGTACATAACAATCATTTTTTCAACTTTTCTTTAACACGAAAAACCATGACAATTTCAAACTCTGCTATTGTTTCTAATTTTGTCAAAAAATCGTGAAATGGAAAAAAAATTAAAAAAACGAAGTGTTTAACAATGAAAAATAACCAAAATTATAAAGAAGTTAAGTTTATAAACAATAACAACACTTAAAAATCTCAAAACAAAAAGCTCGTGAAAATATGAGCAAGTCTTTGATCTAAAAAAATAAAACTAAAAACACCAGATCTTTTCACAAAATTTTAAATATGAAAAAATATTTTCAGAACTAGTATATTATAATATATAAAAAATTTTCTATTATCTATTTTTTTCTTAAAGTGCTCTTGAGAGTCAGAAAATTTAGGTCCCGATAAAAAAAAGGGGATATGATAAATAACTGACACTATATGTGAACGTCTGGAATTTGTTTATTTTTGTTTTAAACGATTTGTGTGATTTTTTTTTGATATCATAAAAAATATGCTATTTTATATTTGTTATTATGTTATTATCATCTCCAAATTTTTTTGGGAAAATGGTCCAATATATTGGTGATTCTTTTTGAAATCATAACTTTTTTCGGGATTCAAATTTTTCAAAGGTTGTTTGTCACTGTGAAGAAATTTTGAATTTTATTTGTGGTTTTATCTCAACTGGATAAAATATTAATGTTTATTTTCAAAAAAAAAAAAAAAAAATAAATAAATAAATAAATAAAAAAAATAAAAATAAAATAAAAAAAAAAAAATGAATATGTCTTCAATAAACCTTTTCATTTTTTGTGTTCTTTTGTTGATGTGGGTGATTATTTTTGAAATCATATATTTTTCGTGGTATTTATTTTTCAAAGATTGTTAGCCTTTGGGAAGAGATTTTGTATTCAAATGCAAAAATTATCACAACAGTTTTAATAACAATTGTTTTAGCACTAATAAAGAGGTTGATGTGTATTATTAGTCTTTTCGTTTTTCAGCACACTTTTTGAGATGTTTGTGGGAAATTTTCGAACCTAAATTTTTGATTGAAGAAATATGTTTTCAAAAATAATCACCCAATATAAAAGTTAAATTTACGAGCCGAAAATTCTGAAAGAAAAAAATATGCTTTCAAAAAAAAAAATCACTCATATAATTATTATTATTTGAAAAAAGTTCATTTTCAAGAATTTATTAGTTTTATCAAACAAGTAAAAAATGTCTTTATCACACAGAATGTTCATAAAAACACCAATTTATAAACTCAACGATATTTTTTCTCATGAAATGGGTGCATGGCAATGGTATTTCGAAAAATTGTTGGATGGAGAAGCTCCAGAATGCAGACACGATAAATGCCAAATGGCACAATCTTTTTGAAAAGTCGGAAAACTTTAATTTCGAACCCACAAAAGATCACAAATTCGAATACTCAATTTTTTGGCAATTTTTGTCTCTTATCATACACAACATTTTCATAACATTATTCTCAAATGATTTATAGCATTAGAACAAATCACAAACATTATCCATATTTAAATTTTATAATGTTTCAGTGATCAATATGAACAATAATCTTAAAAAGATTGATTATAGAACATAAGCACTTCATAAACATTGAGAACGTTTATAGAAATTAATTTATCTTAAAGCAGAATGGATTAATATCTCGTTAAAATTCTTTGCAATCAGCCAAATTTTAAAGTTTGACAAAGCGATGAATGTTGTTTATTTCACAAACCAATCACGAAAATTTTTAATTGAATAATGTAACATTCCTTTTCTTGTTGTTTTCAATTCATTTTTGGCTTTATTTGTTATGAAATCAATATACATTGTTATTATTAAGCGAAAACTGTGATATGATGAATTTTATATGAAATAATGAAATAATAAAGGAAATAAAATTAAGAATTACAAATTTGAAAATACATGTGGGAATATTTCTATACTCAAACAATTGTGCCAATCATGGAAATTGCCTTTCTAATTGTGTGCGAATTTGTGTTCATTGTTTTATTGGAACCTCCAATCCACAGAAAATTTTTAATAAACAATTAATCGAAAAGCATTTATTTTCATCTTCTTCTTCCTATTCCACTTTCTTTTCCTCTCCTTTACCTATACACTTTCTGCAGACGAACCCATTGATGATACCAAACCAGTGAACGTAAGCGTTACCGAAATATTCCTTAATAAACACGATCTTGATGACGATGATCCTGCAAAAAATGATGATGGGGAAGTGCTAGTGAGGGAAATACTCAAATACTCACTCAATTTGCTGTACAAATTGTTCTTTTCCTCTCTTTTTCTTTTTCTTTCTCTTTTTCTTTCTTTCACTGCACCTTCGCTGCACTCTACTTCACCACCGATGGTTGCCTCAATTTCTCCACCTTGCCACTCTCATCTTTCAATCCTCAAACTTCAACCTCTCTTCTTCTTTTGCTTCGCCTTCGCCTTCTCCTTCTCTTTTTCATTCATCATCATCATCTTCTTCTTCTTCATTTTCAGCTTCTTCTGATAATTCATCTATCTTGTCTGTATGCATTTGTGACAAATCCTATTCACACAAGGGACTTTCCAACAGGCAAAACGGTAGAATGCTTTTCTCTTTTTTTGCAGTGAAAAATTGGAATCTTCATCCATTAGGCTTCTTGTCTGCGATAAATCATCACACATCAACAATCGTTAATATCATCTTCAGCACAAAGCAGCAATCCAGCAGTTCAGATAGCCAACATTGACAGCCGCTCAGGTTCTTAAGGTCTTACACTGCGAACTGTTGCATATGACTCCACAGGCCATACACATATTGACTATTCCACTTCCACCAACTTGGAAGAGCAGCAGCATCCACAGTCGCTCCAAACTTCACAAGACAATGGTGCGTCTTTTACAATCCAGGAGCAGAATGAATCATTTCATTCTGAACTTTCTTTCCAAAATCAGATGGTGTGTGCACAGCAGTCTGCTCTTCCTCTGCTATCATCTCCATTGTGAAACGAGTTGTGAAATGAATTGGGGAAAAAATACTTTTGTGGAAGTGGAAACGTGTGTGGCGTTGGTGGCGACAAAGATCAAAGAGATGAAGCAGGCATTGTGGCTTTCAGAACATCGACTATCATTCATTTGTCTATACTGAATCGCAGAATTAACAGGCACATCCAGAACGGGGAGAATGCTTGTGAAAGAAGGGAAAGCGGCAGCTGGAAGATGAGGAGAAGTGAAACCAAAGAGACTTCAGTAAGGCAGAAAGAAGTGATTGTATGGCTGGTTGAGATGATGGTTTGGGTTTGTTTGGAGAGGGAAAGAGTCAGATAATTTTGGAAGTTTTGAAGAAGAAGAAGAAGAAGAAGAGGAAGAAACAGAATCAGAAAAGGCAGACAATGCAAACGGATGTTCCGAAGTCGAATGACTCAAGCGAATCGAATCTGAGCCAGGCACTTTCGAGCCACTTTACTGATTCTGCAGTGCAAAATGCTCGTTTTCTTTGTCGTTCACTCTCTGCCTCCTGTGCTTTTTCGGCGTTCTCTGCCTTCTTGCTACACTTTGCTCTTCTTCTTCTGCCTTTTATCCAGCTTCATTGCCCAAGTTGAGGATTATCTCGCTATCAAACAGAATTCCTATCTCACTCACTTCCCTCCCTACAAACGCCAGCCCCGCTTTCTTCAACAGACTCATTTGCTCATACTGCAGTTCCTCCTTCTCTCTTTCTTCTCTCCCTTCGCTCCTCTCTCTCACCACTGTTCCTCCTCTTCCTCCTCCTCCGCTTCCATCTCCTCCTCCTTTGCTGATTTATCTATCACTCCCTCCTTCTCTTCCTCTATTTCTTCTTTCCTCTCTTCCTCCTCCTCCTCCGTTTCCCAATTCGCACCATGGCGACAACCACTCGCTTTCAGGAAACACTTCATCATCCTTCTTCATCTGGTGTATTATTATCTTCCTCCTTATCTATCTCTTCTCCTTCTCCCTCTGGTTTTGCATCAGGTTTCTCTCGCTCATCATCGTCGTGAACCCGCCGTCCGCACAAACCGCCAGAATGACCTCTTCTTTCCTCCTCTTCTTCTTTAAATCCTTCTATTACGCTTCTGCTTCTGCCTTTGTCTCTGCATCGTCTGTCTTGTCGCTTCAGTTGTAAACATCAAACAAACTGAACCCTCCTCTCTCGTCCTCTGCCAGTCTTTTGTCCTCTTCTTCCTCTTATTCCTCGTCTTCCTATTCTTCCTCATTGTTACTATCACAGGATCCGGACTCTTCCTCTTCTCTCAGCATCATCAACCCGATGGAATCAATGCTTCCACTCAACGAACATTTTTCTTGCTTCTGAAGCTTCGTTCGCTCTTGAAGGCGCTGCGACCTTTGTCTTTCGGATTCTTTTGCTCTGGACAAGCAAGAGGAGATGGTGAGTGGAGGAGACATCGGTATGGAAAAAGCGGTTGGCGTGGGAATCAGGATATGGGCCGAAGCGCGTAGAGGAGTGGGGAGAGGAGAAGCTATAGGAGCAAGATGATGTGAAAACTTTTTGTGGAAGCCGGCGTTAGTATGTTTTGGAGACAGAATCTGGAAGGGTGAGTAAGAAGGGGTTGCATATGGAGATTGTGAGTGAAATGGATAGGATGATGGTGATGGTGGTGGTGATGATGATGAGGTGGAGAAGAAGAAGAAGAAGAAGAAGAAGATATCATAGATAAGAATGAAGCAGTTGGAGAAGAAATATGACTGGAGAAGGAAGAAGAAAAAGAAAAAGAGGAGGAAGAGGAGGAAGAAGAAAGCAAATGAAACTACCTCGTTACCTTTTTTGACATTCTGCATTGTTTCCATAGACATTGCAATGATATATTCATCCAAATGCCAGACACAACTTGTAATTAGCCAGTAACCTCCAATATTCCACTCGCGCAATTTAAAACATTTCATTACTCATTCCACTTCCTTCAGAGCGATAGCAGCCCCTTCTTCAAAGCAAAGCCTGGGTAAACCTGTAGAATATCCAACGGAGTATTTTTTTTCTCCTCCGAATGATGGCGGAGAAAAGCTGTTTGAGCTTTTCGCATTTGAAGATGATGAGAATGTGCAGTGTTGCTTGAAATTCAACGAAGGAGCGAAAGATTGCTGTCGGAAAAGAATTCCAAGGAATTCTAGCTGATCACAGCGAGCGATAAGCATACCAAAGCCTGGGCGAAGAAAAGAAGGACACTAACAAAATTTTTTCTGATTCAAACAAATCTTCTGAGTTCCACACCTCTGCAAGCTCAGCGCACAGTGGCAGATGAACTTCTTCTCATCTTCTTTTCCGTGCAATATCACATTCAACTTTTCCACATCAATAGATTGCCATCTTCTATTTATTATGTGTTTCATAAAGAAACATTGACAACGAGTTTCTTTGTTTTGAATTAAACCTTCTTTTATGCGTCCAGCCTTCAAACTGTGTTTTTGTCAATCGAGTTGAAACAAATGACTACGAATATGTAATGACCATAAAAGATAAAATGCTGCTTTTTGAAAATAAACTGCAAAATAAAAATGCAACAAACTAATCAAAACTTGAATCAAATGACTGTTTTTGGCAAATATGAAAAATGTTTGTTGGTTACATTTTTGCAACAAATATTATTAAATAAGTGTTCACTGCGACAGAAAACATTCAAACAGGAACATAATGCATTTTTCAATATATGTAATTTGAATATCTATAAGAAATTAACAAAATAAACCATTATTTCCTTGTAGATTGATGAAAGCAGTAAAAATTAAAAATACCTCCTTTCATCTTTTTAATAAAAAATTCTATTCTGGTTTATCGAAAAAAACAAAAGGTGAGTATAGTTTCAATTTCATTGTTTGTACTGCAATGAAGCGTTGTTGAAATATGACATATTATTCATTATTTGAAAAAAAGCAAATGTCAGACGAACTCTGATTTTTCAAAAAGAATTTCTGACCCGTTTCTTTTATTCTGCACACATGATGTCCATCTTGAGAATCATTCTTCCACATGGTTTGCTTTTGAAATTATGACAATTCTGAAAAAAAGCTTTCAAAAGTATTGTTATTTATCCAAGATCAATAGAAATTTATTTCTGTCAGGTCTGTTCGAAGAAGAATATACACAATTATCCAATATAACGCAGTATTCATATTAAAATAAGATCAGCAACGAACGAAATACAAAAAAGAAAAGTTTTGATAAACTTTTTCTTATTCGAAGAGAAATTGATTGTTTTTAGGAAATAATTACATATATTTCGGGTCATTTTCTCTTTAACTGAATGAAATGCTTTGTCAAATCTTGGTTTGTTGCTGCAACTACGTATTTCACTGTTATAATTCTTTATTTGAATTTTTTGTCTTCTTTTTGTGAAAATTGTCGAATTTTTTCTGAATGAAACTTCTGAAGAAATCATATTGGAAAAAAAACCGTGGAGCATCTTATCATGCTTAAACTTGCCGAAGAATTTATCTTTCAAATTGAATCCAAACCTAAATTTTTTTAATAATGTTTGTGATTTCAACGTGTTCTTTAATTGCACACCAACAAATAATTATGGATCCATGATTTTCATCTTCCTTCCTTTCTTCTTCTCAGGGAAAGCTGAGATTTCAAAGGAAGAGCAATTAAACCCTGTGTCTTCTGATCGTTTTCTTTCATAAAAGCGTCTGAGAAACCCTAAACAGGCTGCAAAATCGGTGGTGAAGATAAGTGGAGAAACGTCAATTATGGAGCAGTGGAGATTGAAATCAAACGTAGTAGAAGTTGTTGTTGCGAAAGAAACAATTCTCCCGTGTGGAGAGAATGAGGCAGAAAAGAAGAAGGAATTGAAAGGAGCAAAGGAAGATGAGGTGGCTGAAGATGGGGATTAAAGAAGTTGAAGTGAAATTTGATGAAATTTAAGAGGTGAAGGAGAAGGAAGAAGATTTGGTTGGAAACGGGTGCAGAGGATGCAAATCAAGAAGAGGATATAGCAGAAAAAGTGGGAAGGAAAAAATGCAGATTGGGATGGAGGAAAATGAAATAAGACATAAATCACCTGTTGGAAAATGATACTTTTTCTTATTGATTCAACTCTAAATCAACTTTGTCATTCATATCTTTTGTTAATTATTTTTTTCCACAAACAAAATTCAAACACTTCTTTAAAAAATTAGCGAAAATAATAATTGCTTGCTTATTAAGAACACTGAGACCAAGTGAATTTGAAATTTGAATTTTCAAATATTAAAGTGCCATTCAAAAAATTAGTACATTCTTTATTGATTAAAAGAATGAGCAAAGAGATGCACAACATACAAAAACCAAAAAATCGATGTCTGACACAAGAAGAAATGTGATGACGTTCAAAACAAAACTTTGTCAAGAGAAATTCACTCAAAATTATAAATGAAAATATTGAGGTTGATTTAAACAAAAATGCTTTTTCAGCAGAAAAAATTATCATCTTCATTTTATTCACTCTTCAATCTCTGAACTTCCCAACGAGTTCCGTAGCTTTCGCAATTGTGCTTTGCTTGTCATCCAATGCGGTGTCCTTCAGGTTAATTGCATTAGTTATCTTCACCAACGCTTCCCTTCCCCCAAAGCACTTGTCAAACTCTCGCCGCAGCTTTCTCAACGTCGGCCACTCTCCTGCCGCTCCCGATAGGCTCGCTCGAACACCATTCTCGTCCGAGTTCCCCCTCAACCTTCTCAGGTCAGGTCTTTCTCCATTCACAATCTTCTGCCCTGCCACCTCAGCCTCGTATTCCCCAAATGGCATCTGCAGCGTCAGGCACTCTCACGCCATCATCCCGATAGAAAACTCCACCGTCTTCTTTGTCGCGTGCCCCTTTGCACCATTCAGCAGCTCTGACGCCTTCTACCGTATGCACTTCTTCCAGAAATCATCTTCGTGCTCGGACGTTGTGAAGCAGGAGGTAATTTTGTGAATATTAATTCTTCACAGAAACATCAGAGGAAGATGTGGCCATGGTGGAGGCTGAAAAGATGGAGGAAGTGTCAGAGTCTGACGAGCAGTCTAAGTAGAGCGCAATTCAGATTACCATTTACTCAGAGAATAGCGCAATCAGCGGATAGAGAGAGGTTTGATTGGAGTTTGCATTTCATTTCGCAAAAGCAGTGAAGCGCATGATTATCCAAGAAGAACAAGACCTGTACAGTTGTTTGTTCAATTTTCTGCAAAGTGCAAATTTCCATTTCTTTCTTCTGGTTCTTTCCATAAAGCAGTTTAAACAGCTTTAATATTTGATCGAAAAAAATTGTCATAAGCTAATAATTTTATTTATCGCGACAAATGTTAATTCAAAAAATACAAAAGAAATATTAATTTGTTATTTTCATTCGTCAAAAAATGAATGTTAAAAAAATAAATATCTTAAAATATTAATGATAAATAATAGAACATACACGATAAATATAATTTATACGCAATCTATTACTCATTTCTGATTCACGCTCCTTTTTCAATCATGAAAATAATTATGCTTATAGTTGTTCATTACTAACGCATAATGAATTATCATTATCACCAAAAATAGTGTTGTGAAAAGATGTTCGAAAAACATACAATGAAAGCAATGACTTCTTCATATATCAATGAAAATATGAATTGTTAATGAATAAACCATTTCCCTTTAAAATTTATTATTATGAAAGCTATTTTGGTTTGTGGAAAATAACAAAAATTGAGAAATGTATTTTTCTTGTAATAAATATCAAAATGGTGCACAATCGTTTTTGGACATATTATTATTTATTTCATAAAAAACAATAACGGTAAGATCTCTGATTTTTCAAAAAGATTATGCCAAATGATATTCATATCCGGAGGCAAGAATGACAAGTCTTGGAAATGTGGAAAATGTGGTAAACAACAGTCCGTTTTTAAAAACACATCTCAAAAAAAATTCAAGAATACCACTGAGAAAATTTTTGATGATTGTTTTATATTATTGCATTGGTATATCAGCCGCACACATTGGTGAACTGCTTGGAAAAAGAGAAAATACAATTCATTATTGGACGAGTGTTATTCTAGTCAGATGCACATCTATTTGGAACAAAAATCAAGCTGTCAGAGGAGGGACGGGAAGTATTGTGGAGATCGACGAAGCAGTTTGGAGGCGCAGAAAGTTTGGGCGATGGAAAAAGAAGAGAAAAATTTGGATATTTGGAGCTGTGGAAAGGAAACCAAATGGAGGTGCGGGGAAGTGCTTTTTGATAATCGTTCCAAATAGAAAGGCTGAGACATTGATTTCAATAATTCGAGCCATAATTCTTCCAGGAACTCGGAATATGACCGATGAATGGAAGGCTGATGCGAGATTGAAAGATTATGGCTTCGCTCATGATACAGTCTATCACAAGCGATAATTCAAAAACAAAATCACTCATGCCTGAACAAACACTGTTGATGGCGTATTGATGAATTATTGGAAAATTTTCCAGGAACAGGATGCAGAGAAAAGGATATTGGAGACTATTTATCTATGTGGCTGGTCAGAAGAAACTCATATATAAAATATTTGTGGATCTAATAATAGAAATCGTCTTCAATTTATATGAAAAAGAAAATGAATTGGAAGAATCTGAAAGAGAAGAAAGTGACTCGACAGAATCAGAGCTAGAATCTGATATATTAGATGAAAATGATAATATTCAAATGACAGAATTTGAAAAATCAGATTCACTTGGGGCTGGGGACTGCCAAAGTGCATCAGAATTTGATCCCATGGAAGTTGAATAATCATTTTTTTATAAAAAATTCATATTTTATAGAATTCATTCACCAATTATTTCTTCGATTTTTTATTTTTTTTATGACTTTTTTGTCAACTTCCGCACATCTCTGATGAATGAAAACATGATATATATTATTAACGTTCCTCATCTATTAATTTCACAGAAAATTGACCATTCCAATATTGTACGATCTTGCCAAATTCGGACTGGAGAAAAATGTTTGTTTTTCAAAACAAATGAAGATTTTGACAAGGATGAAACTGATCATTCGCATTCATCATTTCATTTATTAATGATATGTGGGAAAATACGAACTTTCAAGCTTTTCTTGACCAATGTTCTAAATTTTTGTATCAAGAATTATTTTTTTTGAACTTTTTCAGATTAAAAAATTTATTTTTTTCCATAATGGTTATACAAAAAATAAATCATATTCGAAAAAAGTTTTTTCTATTTCGAAATTCGTTTATTACAAAAAATTTTTAATATATATGGGGGAAAATATTTCACTTCAGGCATTTTCATTGAAAAATAATGCATTTTTCATTGAATTTTTGAGAACAAAAAAAACAATAATAATGAATCCATTTTTTGACAAACTCGGAATGTCATAAAACTTGACGTTTTGAATTCAACAATGCCTGTTTGCTGATATGAAAATCTAATTTATTTTAAAATTTGAGAAAGTGAAATAAAGTTAAAAGAGAAGCAATTTTTTCATGCTTTGTGCATAAAAAGCTTGAAAGACCATATTTTCCCCCATATTGAGAATGAATTTCAGAGAATTTCAAGTTATATTCTTAACCAATCAAATACAATAACTGAAAGAAAAGTGTTTTTTTTTTAAAAGCAACTATTGACAAATAAATTATTTGATATATTTATTTCACAATCGAAAAATATTTCTCGAATGATTGGAATATAAAAAAATTCACACATTTGAACTCTTAAATGGAAATAGAGAATTTTCAATCATATTTGTCGAATAGCAAAATACAAGAATTTTTTCCAATTTGTTTTCAAGTTTCTTTAATGAAAATAAGAAAAACATCAATTTTTTAATGAAAATATATTCATTTTCTTTATGAATTGACTTCAATTTTATTATTTTAAATTCATAGGAGAGAATTTTTAATTAAAAAGCGTCATTTTTGAAATATTGAAAAACAAAGTGAAAAGATGAGATAAAAACAAAGATAGTTTTAACGCCGAAACACAAGTTATTTCTTTATCAAATCAAAAATAATTTCATTTCGAATTTGATTTATTCTTTTTCGAAATCGAATTATTATTATTCAAAAATGTATTATTTTTTTTGTTTCGAATTAGTGTTATTTTTCATGTTTTAGAAATTACAGCAAAATAAAACAAAATGCTTTGAAACCTCAAACATATGTCAAAGAAAAAATAAACCCATTTTATTTAAATTTTTATTTATTCACAAAAAGCAAAAAAAAGTTCATTCATTTTCAATAAAAAAATCTTGAAGTTGCATATTTTTCCCCATGCGAGCTATTACTAAGAAATCATATTTTTTCATATGAAAATTATCGAATAAAACGGAATGAATTGTTTATTTATGAATGTTCACTGAAATTTGGAAATTCCATTTGATAATTATTTAGACCTGAACTCATATGGGACAGAATTCTTGCATGTGTGAATGAACATTTTTGAAAAAATAACTTTTTTAAAAGTGTGAATGATTTATTGGTTTTTTTGTCATTCACGCAAAATAATTTATTCAAATATTCCATGTTTCACAATTGTTACAAACGCCTGTGTTAGAAATAAAAATATCATTCAATAATTTGTTTGTTGTATTTCAACTTTTCTGCATTTATTCAAATAATATAAATTGCAACAATTAAAACCTAAATTGTTCACAGAAAATGAATGATTTTTTAAAATTGTCATAATATTTCATAAATTTATGTTTTAAAATTAACCATTCAACTATCAAACAATAAAAATTCAAACATTCTTGAGCATAAAATAAAACGATGAGATATTAAAAAGATGAGAAAAATCCTTGTGAGCACTGTGCAGAGCATAATTCAAAAAATTTAATATTTATCCAGAGTCAAATATTGGATTTAAAAGAACTTGGAATTATTTTCACATTTGAATGGATAACCTTTTTTCAAAAGAAACAAAATCAACATTAAATCAGTACTCTGAAAAAAGTTTTGATTTAAAGAATAATCACAAATAAGCATAAGTTCTGTGGCTTTCGATCTTCTTTGTTGAATTACACTGTGGCAAAAATTAAAACTATCTGAAAAAAAAAAAAAAAAAAAAAAAAAGAACTCTGGTGAGAATTTACTCCTCTGCAAGTGCTTCCACCTAGATTAAATATTAAAATAAATCCTATATTTAAACAGAAGGAACTTTTCGAAAAAAAAAAAAAAAAAAAAAAAAAAATAATAATAATAATAATAATAATAATAATAAATAAATAAATAAATAAATAAATAAATAAATAAATAAATAAATAAATAAATAAATAAATAAATAAATAAATAAATAAATAAATAAATAAATAAATAAATAAATAAATAAATAAATAAATAAATAAATAAATAAATAAATAAATAAATAAATAAATAAATAAATAAATAAATAAATAAATAAATAAATAAATAAATAAATAAATAAATAAATAAATAAATAAATAAATAAATAAATAAATAAAATAAAATAAAATAAAAAATAAATATAAATAACAAAATATTTTATCGAACATCAATCCGAAACTTTTCTTTATTATTTTATTTATTAATTTATTTTTTAATTTTTGCTGCATTGTTGAGCAGTTGCTGTTTTTGGAAATTCATTAACATTGAGATTCACACAAAAAAATTCTGTCTTTTTTTTCTCCATATTTGATAAAAAAGAACATTAATTCTACAAAAAAGGAGTTGTGAATTCGTTCGAGAAATAAAAAATTCTTTATCACATATATTTTCATCTTTTCCATTAATTCTATTTAAAGAAAACAATTTGCTTTCGCTTTTCCATTTTCAACAATATTTTCCACAAATGGAATATCTTACACAATAATGAGATAAAAAATGAAAAATTAAACAAAAGATTTTTGAATAAAATTGTTGAAACAATAACTCACAGAAGCAGATAAAGATAACCAAAAGAGATAGAGAATTTTCATTTCAAATAAGGTAACATTACCATAAGAAATCAAAAAAAATTTTTTTACATAAATTTACAGTAAAATGAAAAATTGTTCAATGAAACTTGCTTTCATTCGTTTTCAAATAATGCATCATAAGCATCAGAAAGTCCCTTTCCTCCCTTCTGATTAGACGTTAAATTGTTTGATGTTAAAGATCCTGAAGCTTCTGTTCCTGGTTCAACATCAAATTCTCCATATCCCGTTGATGCCGAAGAATTAGCAGTTGGGCTCGGTTCAACAGAAGATGTGGCATAAGTAGATGCAGCAGGTGCAATAGTTGTTTGTGAGTTTGAAGAAGTTTGCGGAACCTGTTCCGAAGTTGTTTGATTTGCAGTTGAATCAAAAGTTTGGGTTGAAGGTATTCCTTCATAAAATGATTCCGAATTTGCATTTGATGATCGTGCTTCAGGAGTTGCTGATGATGGTTGCATAAAAGAAGAAGAACTTTGCACAGCATTTGGCGGATTCGATGCCATTGCCTCTTCCATATTTTTCTTTGCCTCCAAATAAAGTGTATACTGCAAATTTGGATCTGGCGAATCAAGAGATTCAATTACCAGACGAATGATTGAAAAAGCAAGGATTACACCACCAATAACATAGCCAATCCAAGAGTAAATTGAATAAGCTTCATACACAGACATAGATAGAAAAGACATTCTGATTGCAATAAATCAAAAATAAAACATCAGATTTATTTTTTTCATTTTAAAATTACAAAAACAAACAATATTATCAAGCCATCCCGATACTGAGGAACAAGAAGGTATGGAAATGTTTTGCGAATCGGCTTAAGTCTGAGCTCCAACAATATCAACAGTACAGCCAATATACTTTCAGATATTTATTTATTTTTAATTTGAAAATCCACAATAACTGAAGAAAAAAATAAAAAATATACCTTATTAAACATGCAGTTACAGCAGATTGATAATTTACCTTCAAAATTTTCGATGTTATTCCCAAAAATATGCTCAAAAATCCAACTCCCACGATAAAAAGTGACTGAACCACAATTGAGCAAATCCGAAGAATTAACTTCATTCTTTTCGAAGTAAAAAACGACAGCGCACGATACCAAAATGGCATTTTAACGTTTCCAAGCGTCATAGCCGAAGTATTAGTTGCAATTGGTCTTGACTCCATTTTCATGCTATTGCGGTTTGATCACAATTGTTTATTGTTGTTAGTCATTTTCATGCATACATAAATTGCACAAGCTACAAAAATTTAATGCAGTTTTGAAAAAAGAAAAAAAAATGAAACCACAATAATATCTCTCGACAGTTGGGTAAATTTTTCCTTGTCTGTTTTCACGCATTATGATTGAAAAAGACGAAAGCATATCAGTTAAAGAGATTAACAACCCAACATTGAACTTGAATAAAGACAATCAAGATCAAACGGAAGAGACACATCTCACAGTTGTTGTGAGAAGCCGTCCACTGTTGGAAAATGAAAAACATATAAACAGTCGTTATAGTCGAAGTTCAATCCTTAGAATTCAGGACAATCTTGTTTTTTTACAAGATCCATTTGAGGGAATAGACTCAAAGATTGAACGAACACGTGAAGAACGAATGTATGAATTTGATCAAGCCTTTGATGGAGATACAACAAATTTCGAGGTTTGAATATACTCAAAATAGCGATTGCTGTTTAATTTAAATTTTTTCTAAAATATTTTTTAAATATAGGTGTTCAGAAAGACTGTTTACCCATTGGTTGAAGCAACATTCGATGGATTTAACACGACCTGCTTTTGTTATGGCATGACAGGCGCTGGAAAAACATTCACGATGATGGGTCATCTTCTTCCATCTGTTCCTTCAGATGTGAAAGGATTATATTCATTTACTGGGGAGTTGTTTTTTCATCTAATGGAGCAAAGGAGTGACAAGCAAATATTCAAGCTTACACTTTCCTTTTTGGAGATTTACAACGAAACCATAAAAGATCTGCTTGTACCTTCTCGTGATGAAATGGAGCCGCGCTCGGACATTCGGTCAATGAGCACATCTCCGACTCCTGCATCGTTTTCTCTGCAAATAGGAAGCTATTCCCGCAAAGCACGATCCCCTTCCCCATCTCCTTTCAACAGCTCAGACTCGCCATCACAGAGAGCCGATGTGCCGAAAGGGAAAAGCAGCCAGCGTCGTCCCGAGGCGAAGCAGCTGTTTATCCGGGAAGATCCGGAAAAAGGGGTATTTATTCCTGGGCTGACAGAGGTGACGGTGACGCAGCTAGGGCAGATGGAGGAGCTGATTAGGGAAGGCAATGCGCGGCGCAAGATGGCGTCGACAGAGCGGAACGAGGTGTCGTCGCGGTCGCACGCGATCCTGCAGCTGTCGCTGGAGGCGCGGGACAACACACCCGGCGTGGTGACGAATGTGACGCATGCGAAGCTGAGCATGATCGACCTGGCAGGCTCAGAGCGGGCACAGGGGTCAGAGAACAGGGGGATACGGATGATCGAAGGGGCGAACATCAACAAGTCGCTGCTGGCTCTGGGAAACTGCATCAATGCGCTGAGTGCACAGGCGCAGGCACAGAGGATGGCGATGCTGTCGGCACAGGAGCAGAGCATGCAGGCAGCACAGAAGGCGAAGGAGAAAATGAAGGAGAAGGAGAAAGAGAAGAAAGGGATGGGAGAAGGAGGGAAGATGCAATCACCACTTCAGCAGTCTTCGACATCACAAGAGACAGATAAAGCAAAATCTTCAAAAGAATCCTCTTCTTCTTCTTCTTCTTTTTCTTCTTCTTCTGTCACAACCCCTCCTCAATCTCCTTCCTCCATTCCCCCCTCCTCCGCTTCCCCACCGCTCCCTGCCTTGCTGTCCGGAGGAGCGCTGAAGGAAGCAGAAAAAATCCACATTCCATACAGAGACAGCAAACTTACTCGTCTTCTGAAGGATTCTTTGGGAGGCAACACGAAGACAGTGATGATTGCCAATGTGTCGCCGTCTGCGCTGTTCTATGAGGAGACACACAACACCCTCAAATACGCAGCCAGGGCGAAGAACATCACAAGAACACTGGTGAAGAACAAAGTGTCGGTGGAGACACACATTTCTCAGTACAAAGACACAATTCTCGAACTGCAGAGGGAAATAGCGGAGCTGAAGAGGAAGATGGAGGAGGGGAAAGGAGGAGGTGGGAAGGGGTTGGATTCTTCTTCTTCTTCTTCTTCTGGTGCAATGGAACCAGGAAAACAAACAAACATTTCATCATCATCATCATCTTCTTCTTCTTCTCCATTTCCTTCATCGTGGAATGAAGAACTAAGCAAATCATCATCTTCTTCTTCCAATTCCCTTCTTCTTCTTTCTCAACAACAACAACAGCAACATAGCGCTCATTGTTCTCCCTTCATCCCTCTCACTTGCTGTCTTCCTTCTCATTCACAAGCGATTCTTCTCTCTTATTCAACTCTATCACCATCCACATCATCATCATCATCATCATCTTCTTCTTCTTTCTCCCCCTTTTCCTCTCCTCTTCCTCGCAATTTTCGTCTTTCTCCTTCCAAACAGCACACTTCATCTTCATCTTCATCTTCATCTTCTCATTCACCTTCTCTTTCTCCTTCACGTCATTCACCTTTCACTTCACCAAACAAAAACAAAGCAAAAACAAAATTTTCTTCGCCTTCTCGATCAAATGGAGCTAATGGTGTGATAACATCATCATATGCTTCTTCTTCCTCTTCCTCTTCTTCTTCTTCTTCAATCATTCATTCCCCAACACGTCCCTTCACTCATTTCCCCCTTCCTTCCGCTCTTCCTCCTTCTTCCCTGCTTCTTCTTGCTTCTTCTGCCCATGCAATGGCCACACAGCTGGTGGATATTGCAAGAAATGGTTCGTCTTTTGTGTGGAATGTGAATGTGAACGTGAACGAGAAAGGAGGAAGAGAAGGAAGAGGAGGAGGAGGAAGAAGAAGAAAAGAAGAAGAAGAAGAATTGAGGGAGAAAGTGAAGGAGAAACAAAAGAAAGCAAAGAAGAAGAAAGAGGAGGAAGAAGAAGAAGAGGAAGAGGAGGAGGAGGAGGAGGAAGAAGAAGAAGAAACTAACACAAAATTGAATGAAGATAGAGAAATGCTCACAACTGCTTTGATTGCACAGCGAGGAAAAGAGTTTGAAAGGGTGCTCTTGTCTGCCTTCCACACTGCACAAGCATCCATCTCACCTGAATCACTGCAATATTCGTCACTTCAGAACACGAATGTAAATTGCAATCCTAATTCTGTTGCTTCTTATTCTAATTCTTCTTCTTCTTCTTCTTCCTCTCCATCTTCTTCTTCCTCTTCCTCTTCTTCTTCTTCTTCTTCTTCTTCTTCCTCCTCCTCTTCCTCTTCCTCTTCTTCCTCCATCACCCTCTCCACCCCAGCTGAGATCAGAGCCATCGAGCATCTTCTGCTCATCAGCACCACTCTGCTTGATGAAGAAGTGACACGCAGCACAGAAAGATTGAATGAGATTGTGAATGAATACAACATACAGAAGAAGGAGAAAGAGGAGAAAGAGGAGAAAGAGGAGAAAGAGGAGAAAGAGGAGAAAGAGAAGGAGAATAACAAGCAAATGGAACAGAATATGAAGCAGATGCAAAAACAAACATTTCCTAATCAAAATTCAATTTCCTCTTCTTCTTCCTCTTCTTCTGCTTCTTCTTCTTCTTCTTCATCCAAAGCTAATTCTTCCTTCCCTTCTGATTCCACCTGCCATCTCCTTCTCAACCCGTCTCAATGTGTCGATGGCTCTTCTTCTCCTCTTTCGTTGACTTCTTTTCTTCCTTCTTCTTCTCTTGTTCTTCCTCCTTCGCTGCAAACAGACGTCGCGTGGCTGAGTGAAGAAATAGCAAATGCATTCAATGAAGCAGTCAGGATAGAGGAGAAGATGAAGAACATATGTGAGAGAGAGAACGAGATGGAGAGGAGGAAGACGGGGGTGAAGGAAGCGATGGCGAAATTCTCTTCTTCTTCTTCTTCTTCTCCATCATCATCATCATCATCATCACAAGATAACACCATTTCCCAGTTTAAGAAAGAATTTAGTAACATTTCCAAAACAGAACTGCAAGAACAGCTGGCAATCATAGAAAACAAGATATCTTCATTGAAGAAAGAGAAGAAAGAGGTGGAGGAAGCGAATGCTGCCAATGAGAAGCTGAAGGAAACGCTCAGACACAAAACGAACGAAGTAATCAGCCAATGCATAGGGCAGATGGTAGCTTCCGCTTCTTCTTCCTCTTCTTCTTCTTCTTCTTCTTCCTCTCCTTCTTCTCTTTCTTCTTCTTCTCCTTCTCTCCTCCGCTTCCAGCTCTCCCAGTCAAAAGCAGACAATGCTGCCTTAATCAAACACAACCTGGAACTCCATCGTTTCATTGCTATGCAACAGGTGGAGAGGCAATTGTTGGGAAAAGTAGCTATTTCATTGACTGCTCAGCTGGTGCAGGCAGAAGAGATGGAGAAGAAGAAGAAGAAGAAGAAGAAGGGAAGGGAAGGGAGGGAAGGAAGGGAAGGAAAAGAAACGAAGCAGATAAGGGGAAATGAAGAGAACAAGCAAGTTTTCAGTGATGAAGAAGGGGAAGGAGACAATAAAGTGTCTTCTTCTTCTTCCTCTTCCTCTTCTTCCTCATTCACACCATTCAATGCTGTCCAATCTGTTGACATGCACCCTTTCAACCACCCCATCCCTGTAGCCAATCCTGTTGCTCTCAAGCCTCACAATTTGAATCAAATGAATCTTCCTTCTTCTTTTTCTTCCTCCTCCTCCTCCTCTTCTTCCTCTTCTTCCTCCTCCTCCTCTTCTTCTTCTCAACCCCCACTCATCTCCTCAGCCCCTCCTCTCCACTCCAACCTCGAAATCTCTTCTCCTCCTGCTGTTCACACAGCATTCGCTGGCATCATTGCGTCTGTCTGTACTGTGTCTGCTAATGATGCTAATGCCAAACATTCTTCTTCTTCTTCTTCTCTTTCTCTATCTCCTTCTCCTTCTTCTCTTTCTCATTCATTGGGTATTGAAAGAAGTGCTTCAGCTTCGGTGATACCAGAGATGAAGATGAAGCAGAGCAAAAGAAACAAAAACAACAACAATGGAGAAGGAGAAGAAGAGGAAGATGCTGAAGAAGAGGAAGAAGAAGATGTTATGTTGAATGCTCCAACATCTCGATGCGCTTCAATGCCACCTATTCTTCTTTCATCATCATCATCATCATCTTCTTCTTCCTCTTCCTCTTCCTCTTCTCCTCTTTCTCTTCCCCCTTCTTCTTCTTCTTCTTCTTCTTCTTCTTCTTCTCTTCAACAGCCTCAACAACTGACAGAAGTGCCTTCTTCATCCACATTATCATCTGGATTAGAACAACCATTGGATATTAAAGAGGCAGAAGGGAAGAACAATGGTAAAGAAGAAGAAGAAGGAGGAGGAGGAAGAAGAGGAGAAGGAGAAGGAGAAGAAGAACAAAAAAGAAATAAATGCAAGATTAATTCATTGAAACCTGTTTCTTCTTCTTCTTCTTCTTCTTCCTCTTCTTCTCTTCCACAACATCCAACTCCTTCTTCTCTTTCAGAAGAGCCAGTTATTCCAATCGATAATGATGAAGGTACAGACACGTTTCTTGTTAGCATTGCTCCTCCTGCTATTTCTCCAATATCATCATCATCTTCTTCTTCTTCCTCCTCTTCTAAAACTTCTTCTTCTTCTTCTTCCTCTTCCTCCTTTTCCTCCTCCTCCTCATCATCATCAAATCAGAACAAAAAGAAGAAGAAAGATAATGTAATGAAAACAAATTCATCATCATCATCATCTTCTTCTTCTCTTTCTTCTTCTTCTTCTTCTGTTCCACAGAAAGATCCATCCAATTCATCAAAACTGCCTCCACTTCGCATCACTTCTCCTTCTCAATTCACACAAAACACACACAACATCATTTCATCATCATCATCTTCCTCTTCTTCCTCTTCTTCTTCTCAAGCACGTAATCATTTATCTCCTTCTCCTTTTCCTTCTTCTTCCTCCTCCTCCTCCTCATCTTCTTCTTCTTCCAAAAATTCTCTTCCTCTTCCTCCTCTTCGCTCTATTTCTCCACAACCTTCTTCTTCTTCTTCTTCTTCTTCTTCTTCTTCCTTTTCTCATTCTTCTTCTTCTCATTCTTCTTCTTCTTCTTCTTCTTCTTCTTCTTATCCACACAATAATAACATCAATCTTCATTCTTCTTTCTTGTCTCCTCAGCCAAAGAAGCCAAATCACGACCAAAATCAATTGAACTATAAGAACATCAGAAATAAAATGAATGAGAAGCAAACAGATAAGCAGAAACAGCAGCAGCAGCAGCAGCAAAAGAAGACGATGATGATAGCGAAAATGAATGCAAATGAAGAAAAAGAAGGGTTTAATTCGAAATTCAAGAAGCCAGCTGCTAATTCGAAGTCACTTGCTCAAAATGACAATCAGATTCAGCCACGAAAAGGGATAGCAAACAACAAATCTCTCTTTTCTATACCTTCTTCTTCTTCTTCTGCTGCTGCTGCTTTTTCTTCCTCTTCTTCTCCATCTTCCATTACTTCTTCTTCTTCTTCTTCCTCCTCCTCTTCTTCTCATTCTCGTTCTCTCTCATTTTATTCTGCTCATCCTTCTCTTCCTGTTCCTGTTGTTGTCTCAACTGCCATCCCTCCTCCTTCTTCCTCCTCCTCTTCTGTTGCTATTACTCCAACTTCTTCTTCCTCTTCTTCCTCTTCTTCTTCTTCCATTTTCTCTTCTTCCTCTTCTTCCTCTTCTTCCTCTTCTTCTCCTTCTCCTGCTCGTTCTCTTAATATTTCTTCTTCTTCTTCTTCTTCTTACCAACCAATTCAACAATCATCATCATCATCATCTTCTTCTTCTTCTTCCTCTCCCTCTTCTCCTTCAACCCCATCTGCTCATGCACACACACAATTCTCTACTCCATCTGGAACACACCATTCTTTCTCCACTTCTCCATTGCATCATTCCCCTCCTCCTGATAGAAGAAAGCAGTTTTCGATCTCTCCTGCGAAAAAGATAAGTTCTTCTTCTTCTTCTTCTTCCTCCTCTTCTTCTTCTTCCTCTTCGAATCAACCTAATTATTCTTCTCTTTCCTCTCCTCGTTCATTTAACCCTGCCAACCATGCATCATCTAAAGCACTTGTTCCTATTTCTTCTTTTCTAATCACTGGAACATCTCAATCACTCACTGACAGGCCAACTGTTCCTTCTAATTCTTCTTCTTCTTCGAATTCTAATTCTTCTTCTCCTTCTCGTCGTTCTTCCATCAACTACAGCTTATCCAAAGAGAAGCAATGGAACAAGAAAACAGAGCAAACCCTTCTGTCTCCTCCTTCCATCCCTCTTTCTTCTGCTTTTGCTCCTCCTCTTTCTGTCAGAGGAATTGGAATCACTCAATCTTCTCCTTCTCATTCTTCTTCCTCCCCCTCTTCTTCCTCTTCTTCCTCTTCTTCCTCTTCTTCTCTTTCTTCTCTTTCCCATTCACCAAAAGACGCCAAAGCACAGAACTCATGCAACTCATACAGCAACTCATACAATTCCCAGTTCAAAAAACACGTCGGCCATTCTCTTTCTTCTCCGCCTGCTCATCTTTCTTCTGTTGGCTCTGCAA
Source organism: Monocercomonoides exilis (assembly GCF_001643675.1). NCBI lineage: Eukaryota > Preaxostyla > Oxymonadida > Polymastigidae > Monocercomonoides > Monocercomonoides exilis. The sequence continues at coordinate 427,742 of NW_027150554.1, read as the reverse complement.
TTCAGTCTGATGCTGCTTCTCCTGCAACAGCGCTTGTTACGACAAAGGCACTGATTGCATCTTCTTCTTCTTCTAATACTTCTTCATCTTCATCTGCTTCTGATTCTATTACTCAACCTTCTTCTTCTTCTTCTCCTCTTAGCACAGTTTCCACAGCCAACCCTTCCTCCATTGCTACTTCTCTTTCCGCCACCAAAATCAACTATGCTTCAAAGCCCCATCCTCCTCGCTCTGTCTCCGCAAGAGAAAAGAAACCACCCGCCAATCTGTTTGCACCTCCTTCCTCCTCCTCCTCCTCCTCCTCTTCTTCTTCTTCTTCCTCTTCCTCTTCCAATTCTCCCTTGAAGCAATTCCATTCACAGCAGCAAAAGCAGAAGTCTCCGTTTGAACGGCAACCAAACCCGAATCTTGTCATCAGGCAGAATGCGATGCTGAGCCAACAAGCAGAACAGAAGAGGAAAAGAGGAGAAAGAGGAGAAAGAGGAGCTGCTATTCAAAAACTGAATCTTCAGTCAGCAATGGATGAGATAGCAGAACAATTGAATGATGAGGAAATCAGCAGTGATGATGATGATGATGATGATGATGATGATGATGATGAAGGAGAAGAAGGAGGAGAAGGAGAAGGATCTGTGCATATTGCAGAGACAGCGAGGCTGATGAAGGATGGAGGAGAAGGTGGGAGGAAGAAAGAGAAGATGGGAAAAGAAGGAGAAGGAGAAGGAGAAGGAGAGAAAGGAGCATCGAAGAAGATGGTGCAGCAGAGGAGGGGGCTGTTGAGGAGTGCAAGCGACTCTGATTTGGGATCAACAAAGGCATCACAGGCACTTCTGATGGGAGGAAAAGGAAGTGGAAGCGATTTCAGTAGCATCAGTAATAGAAATAGTAATAACAATTGTAATAATAGCAAAGATAATCAGAGGAAGAGCAATGGAAGAGAGAAAGTGAATGTGAAGCAAACAGATAAGAAAGTGATGGAAAGCCCAGCAAAGCAAAGAGACGTTAGAAGAGGAGGAGGAGGAGGAGGAAGCATAAGGAAAGGGATGATTGAGAAAGATAATGAAATTGAGGAATCTAAAAGTGAAAGTGTTTCTGATGTGAAGAAGAAGAAGAAGAATGAGACACAATATGATACCACAAATGAAGAAGAAGAAGAAGAAGAAGAAGAAGAAGCAAAAAGCGAACACATTAAGCAGGCATTTACAGATAACCCTGCTTCTTCTTCCTCTTCCTCCACATCTTCCCCTTCCTCTTCTTCTTCTTCCACAGACGCCCAAAACAGTCAGATGAATGTGCTGCAACAAACAACAGACACAAAAGCAACAGATTCTCCATCGATGCGAAGGAGAAGAAGAAGAATGGCAAAGAAGAAAGAAATGGAACAGAGCAAGATGGAAAGCGAAGTGGTACAAGAAGCTGAAAGCATAGCTACAACAAGCCCGAAGAATGGAGAAGTGAATAAATCAACGAAAAAGGAAGGAGAAAAGATGCAAGCAGAACAATCGAAGCAAAAAGGAGGGAAAGTTGCCAATGAACCATTAAGCAAAGAAGAGAAGAAGAGAAGAGAGAAAGAGAAAGAGAAGGAGAAAGAAGAGAAAGAAGAAGAAGAAGAAGAGCACAAAGCAGAGAAAGAAGAGCATGAGGCATTTATGATGGAGCTGGAGCAGGCGAGGCAGAAGCGAGCCACCGAAAAGAAGAAGAAGAAAGAACAGGAACAAAAACAGAGGGCAGCAGCGGCAGTAGAAGCAACAGAAAACGAAGGAGCAAACAACGATGAAGGCGCCAGCCCCAAAATGGGGAGGACAAAAAGAAGGAGGCAGAGGAGAAGCGAGAAGGAGAGGAAAGAGGAAGGAGAAGGAGAAGGAGAACTAACACGAAGCAGTGCAAGTTTGGCTGATGATACGAAGAAAGATGGTTCACGTGGAAGAGGAAGAGGAAGAGGAAGTGCAAAGGGGAAAGGAAAAGACTCTTCAAAGGCAGAAGAAGGAAAAGAAGAAGACAACACAATTTCTTCCTCTGCTTCTGCTTCTGCTTCTGTTTCTGGATCAGCTTCAGCTTCAGCTGCTCCGCAGTCGCACAGGCAGTACAAGAACCAGACGATTGAAGAGCAGATGGACAGGATCAACAGAGAAATAGAGGAGCAGAGGAAGAAGCTGTGGCTGACGAAGCAAGTGCTGCAGCAGAGGGACGAGTCACAAAGAGAACAACAGCAACAGAAACAGAATCAACAACAGAAACAACAACAGCAGCAACAACAACAAGAGCAATCATCAGCATTTCAGTTGTCGATTGTGACGTCTTCGCCATTTGCGAGGGGAAGAGGAGGAGGTGGTGGTGGTGGAAGAGGAGGTGGTGGTGGTCAGTTATCAGCACGAGAAGGAGGCAGAGCAGATGAAAGCAGCAAAGGGAGAGGAGGAGGAAGAGGAGGAGAAGGAAGAGGAGGAGGTGGAAGAGGAGGAAGTGGAAAGGGTGCAGGTGTGGGAAGAGGAGCACCGAAAACAGATAGAGAAGTTGGGAGAAGAAAATAAAAAAGTGTGGTTTATTCAATAAAAGTTTAATTTTTTATGTATTAATTGTTTCTATTCTATAAAAATAAAGAAAATAAGCGAGTATTAGTTTTAAGTTTATTAACTTGGATACTTTATCTATTTTCTTTTTTCTTTTTGCGTTTTATAGATTGATATCTGACTGATATTGTTCTTCTCTTTTTGGAAGGAGTTCTTTGTAAGCTTTGCAGTTGATGATGTTTTTAGTGGTGCTTGTGTAGAACACTTGTGTTAATCAGGCTAATTTTTTACAAATATCGTAACTTTCTTTCTTTTTTCTTTAAACTTCTCCTTTTCTTTTAATGTTCGTTTAATTTTCTTTAATATTTTTTTTCTCGTTTTTTTTTTCCTTTTTTTCCTTTTTTCATTTTTTTGTGTAATTCAATTTCCAAAATAATGTTTCATTTTAATCCTAAATTCAAAAATTTAAAATATGAAAAGTGGATAACAATTTTGTTTGAAACTGATAAGCTCTTCATTTAATATTTATTTTATTTTATTTTATTAATTTTAATTTTTATTTCAAGATTTTGTTGAACAGGAAAGCATTATTTGTTAAAAAGGATGGTGGAATAAATAAAAGCTAAATGATAAAAAGAAAAAAACAAACAAGAAAGAATGAAAGACTCAAAGAACTTTAGCAACTCTCAAGCAGAAGCTGTAGGAATGATAAGGAAGAGACAGAAAAAAATAAAGAAAGAAAAAGAAAAGTGGAGATATGTAAATAAGCCCCTGCCTGACAAGGAATAAAATAAAAATCGTTAAAAAAACAAAGGAAAGGAAAGGAAAGAAGATTTCTCTTATTAATTGTGAAGATATCAGAAGAAGAAATTAAAAACACATTGTATTTTTAGCAAACATGGACAAAAGAAAGAAAGTGTGAAAGTTAGAAAAGAAGTGGAATGATGTCAAAGTGTGTTGAAAAGATGCTGAATGATAACAAACAACCTCATAAGAAGATTCAAGTTGTACAAAATATGACAATTTGTTTATTCATTTTTTTTTAATAAAAAAATAAATTAAATTAAAAAGAAAAACCTCATCAATCATTTGGATCAACAAAAAGAAAAATCTTTATTTATTTATTTTTCACTTCACCTAACTCACAAATCACTTCCTCTTTGGCGTCTTTTGCTCGGTCTCTTTGCATTCGGGAGAGGGCCATCGAATTCGTGGCGTTTCTGCTTGCGCACAGAGTTCTCGAGGTATTGATAGTCATATTTGGGGTATTTGTCCTTGTTGATGAGATAGCTGCTGTCCTCCCAGTCGATGTCGAAGTAGGTTGATGACCAGGTGGTGCCGCCATGGTTGGATTTTTGGAGGATGTCATATGGACTGTATTGAAAAGGAAAAATAAAATAAAATAAATAAATAAATGAAGAAGAAAGAAAGAAGAAATAAATAAAATAAAATAAAATAAAACATGAAAAAAGAAATGATGAAGAAAGAAGGAAAAACATAAATGGATAAATTCAAAAAAATAGATCCAAATAATTCGTGACGAAACAGAATTAGTTAACGGAAGAATAATAAAAAAGAAAATTTCAATTATCATAATTATTTTTTTTTTTTGGGGGGGGGGGAATAAATTCATAATTTCACAATTCCAAATCAAGCAAAAACAACACAACAAATCACCGCTAATCAACACACATGAAGTAATATCCGCAGTTATCTGGATCGTTCTCCTCAGTCTGCTCAGCCACTGGCTTCAGCACTTCACCCAGAATCGACGGTGGCACATCCCTCACAATGAAGTCTGCGTACTTTGTCTCATCTGCTTTCTCCACTCCCACAAAATAGCCAGTCGCCAATCCATTCTCATTGAATGTGATTTTGTCCACAAAGTATCTATACTTGGCATTATCACATCCATATATATCAGCTGTCTTCGGATTGCACTCGAACTCGAACGGCTGCTTCAGCACATCAAACATCTCCTTCATGAAGTTCCCTTTCAGGCACTGGTCCACAGGTGTCTTTGGATCCTCATTCGATTTTCGGGCATAGCGCTTCATAATCTTCTCCACATCTTTCTTCATCGCTGCGCTCATCTTCGGCTTCAATGAGTACTTAGCTGCCTCAGGATTCGTGCTATTCGCTAGTTCTTCTCCCGCTCCGTTCGAAAGCGCAGTCGGTCCTGCCTCGATTGTGCTGCAGCTGACCCAGTTCTCCGGCAGATGCACGTTCGGACACACCATCCGCTCGTCCCATGTCGAATACTCACTCATCCAATAGGGGATGCTGTGAGACCCCCGCGCACCCCTCCCGCTCCGGCTTCCGTAGTTCCACTCGTAGATCTGGTCGTGCCAACTGTTCTTGATCACAAACCCGCCAAGCTCTCCATTCTGCGTGCGCCAGCCGTCGTTGTATGCTACAATCTGCATGGCGTGTCCCCCTTCCATCTCAAATCGAGTGTTCAGATACCACTCGCCATCGCCCGTGTAGCCTGGCTGGTCAAGAGCAACGCATCTGTCGCTGTCTTTCTTCTTTGTGATTGTCGGCGGGCAGCTCACTTTATTATTAACGGCTTTGCATATTGGCGAATAATCTTTATCATCATCTCCATCATTCGCTGGACATGGTATATAATACTTACTTCCCCAAACAAGCACTGAAATTCCCAATCCAACATTTTTCTCCCGCAAAAGTTTCTTTGTCTCTTCAACATCATAGCTGGTTATCATATTCGTGATATTAAAACGAATTGGGTTTAAGTCTTTTTTAACTGCCTCTTCTAAATCTGGGCATGTCCATTCCTCTTCATCTGTGGGAAGATACGGGCACAAAGAAAGTGGATAAAGTTTCGTGTAGAGATTTGGTAAGTATTTCAACTTCAAATAACAAGTTTTCATTTCAAAAATATGAATTAATAAATTCATTTAATATTTTTATCAACAAACCCAAGGAATCTCTCCATCAGAAGTTGAATCAATAACAGGTCCATTCTGCAGGCCTCGACATATGTGCATATTTTCTTCCTTTTGACATTCTCGGATTATTGAAATTGAATATCCCTGAATTGAGAAAGGAACATATTGTTCATCAGATAAAAATTTTTTTTCTATTCCATTTTTTCTGTAAGAATGCTGTAGCATTCCAACAATAGCTTGCGACCTTTTCAAAAACAAAAAAATAAAAGAATAATTTGTTATAAATTTTTAATTAAATCAAATACCAGCATGTTCCTCTATCTTCTTGCAACGTCATAGGAGGTGTATAAGAAACAGCAAATTTTCGCGGCACAGCATCAGAAGGTGTTGGTTTCATTGGAATAATTGGATATGCTTGATTGCCCTTTTTAACTTTAATAGAAATACCAGAAACTATAACAGAGCAAAGTGTCAACACAATAAGAACGGCAATCATCACAATCTCCACGATATCGAAGCGATTATCAGTTTTTTTCTTAACCAGAGGAGTGCTTTCATATTGCACTTGCTTATCGGTTGGAGAATACATAATAAATTAATTCAATGATCTGATCCATTACCTGATTAAACATAACCAATATTTATTAAATATATGCTGAAATTAAATAAAATTAAACTTGAAAAATGAGCTATCCGTATTTTAGTTCAACAAAATATAATAATGAATATCCTTCCACAACCCCTTCTCCTCAGCAATCATTTCGTTCTTATTTATCATTTGATAATAAAGCAATTCCTTCGCAATCTTTTGTTGCTCAGCCTCCTGCAAGAAGAAATTTTCTTGCTGATGAAACAGTTTCGAAAGTGAAAGGTTTTGAGCAAAGAGGGGGAGGCCTTAGTGACTATTTGGAATTTAAGTCAAGTTCATACAGCTCCAATAGAACAAATTTTTCAAGCCCTTCAACAGTGTCATATGTTTCACCAAAAACTGAAAGTTACAGAGCAAGCCCAACAATGAGATATCAAAACGATTCATTTATTGAAGAAACAAAAAGGACTTATTCTGCTTCAAGACCACAATTTCCACTAGAATCTTCCACAACGCAGCTGACATCTATTTCTCAACAGTTTCCGAATTCAGTGCCATCCCCTTCTCATTTACGACAAGACGCATACGTTCAATCGGTTAAGCCTGCATTTGTAAAGCCAATAAATGAGCAAAAGAAATTTACACCGTGGAATACACGTTCCAAATTTGACCCTTTTAGGGAATTTGAATTATTAGCAAATCCAAAAAAATTAGAACAACTTGAGTCGAAGGCTAACGATGATAACGTTCTTAATGATATTATTCCTTCTTATTTGAAGTCTTTCATTTCTGATGAAAAAGATGAATCTTCTGAATCAAATGGAGAAGATATCGCTAGAAGTCAATTTCCATTAGTTCAGAAACAGCCAACAAAGCCCATAGCAAAGCCCACAGCAAAGCCAGTCACAACTAATTCTGAGCCAGTCTCTTCTCCTTATCAGTTCTTTAAGCTGTCTTCGATTAGTTCTCCACTGAAGGATTCTGTCATTTTCACTTTAACTCACCCATCAACAGCTTATCAAAGATATCCCCAAAAAGTCTGCACACTCAATTGCTCCTTTTATTATAATGCTCCAAAAGAAGTATTTTGCTGCAATCCTCTGCGAGCTTATCCACCTAATACTTCTTACCCGTCAGCTTTCGCCCCAATGAACAGTTTCGGCCAAGACAATTCTCTTTATTTAGAGGCTTCTCGTAAGCTTTCCTTCGACAGGTCTTCGGCCAGCCCGTTTTCTCTGTGGAACGCACTCTCATTGGCAGAGTGGATCCAGCCGCCCACACGCAACATTGTTCTGCACCCGAAACTCGTGTGTGGATATATCTACTATGTGGAATTCCAGTTCTTCATCCCCGAACCGCCTTCCCTTTCTCCACTAGTTTTGCAGTCTTTTTCTCCCTCAAGTTCTCCGTCTGTCTCTCAGATGATGGGCAGAACTACTCCTTATGGTACTCCCTATGGCACCCCTTATGGATCTCCTTATGGAACCCCTTATCTTCCACCACCCCCTCCACATTTTCATTCTCCTTCTCCTTCTTTTTCTCCTCCATCTCCTGTTCCCTCATCCCCGTCGTTCTATTCAGACTCTGCCCATTTCAAAGAATGTGTGAGTGCTGTGCCGTCTCTCCAGAAGTGGGCTGTCTTTCTGCAGGCTGTTCCAAATTCGTCTGGCTCTGGCAGCAGCTCTTCTTCTGCCTCCTCTGTTTCTGACACAAAGCCCATTGGCAACTTCAAAGACGGTCTGCGCTTGCAGCAGAACGGCTCACTTGTGCACGAAAGCAGGAACCTCATCCAGGGCAATGCATGGCCAGAGCAGCAGATGATTGTGGGGCTGGAGATTGATCTGAGGATGAGCACACAGCCACACAGGACGATGCTCAGTCCGGAGTGTCTGTATCAGCCCCCTGTTGGCTCAGCTGCTGCACAAGCATTGGGTGCTCATGGAACAGCGAATGGGAATATTTACATGCCTGCACAGCCAATGCCAGCGTCGATGCGTGTGTTTGTGAATGGGAAGGACCAGGGCTATCGGGTTGTGGATCTGCCTGTCGCCAGAAATGTGGATTTTTACATTGGAGTGCGTTGTGGAGATAAAGGGGCGGTGGTTGCTGTGAGGGAATATGGACTTGTGGAAGTGAAGGCAAAGGAAATGAGTGCGATGAGATATGTAGATGTGAGTTGGTAGAGTGATTATTTCTTTCTTTATATATATTGTATATTTCATTGAACACTTGGCAAAAAGTTGTAATTTTTTTATTAAATAACATTTTTTTCATTTTTTTTTTTCAAAAATAGACTTGAGGATTTGTTGATGAAAACAAGTGTGGAATGTTTATGTCGGTTCACGCAAAATGATACAAAAAAGAAAATGTGAAAAAAATTTGGCACACAAACGAGCACCAAAAAAGAAAAAAAAATAAAAACTTGAGAATCACTTTGAATTATCTCACAAATCGGTCCTTGCTTTTCCTTCGTTAGTTAATATTTTCTCTTCCTTTCTTTCTTTTTCCTGTTTGTAAACTTTTTCAAGTTCTTTCTTAATTGCTCTTTCCTTACGACGCTGCTCTCTTATCTGTTCTTTTTTCCTTTCAAGGCGCTGTTCTGCTGTCATTGGTCCTTCTGGAAGTGGTTTATTCTTAAATGAAATCAATTCAACGTCATATTCCAACGTAACATTTGCTGAAATCAAAAAACAACAAATAAGAACGTGAAGATAAAAATAAATGCAAACGAGGAATAAGGCCTCTAACTCCTTTAACTCCATATCCAAGTTCAGAAGGAATTGTTATCCTTCTTTTTTCTCCAACGCACATATCATAAAGTCCCTAAGAAACGTTCAAAAAATACAGTCAAAAAACAACAACGATAAGCAAAGGAAAAAAAGCCAAGAACCTGTTCAAGTCCTTTAATAACTCTTCCTTCTCCAAGATGGACTTTAATTGGTACTTTGCGCTTATAAGTGTTATCGAATTCCTTCCTTTTTTTACCAAAGCGAGCAACATAATGAATCTGAAAGATTCACAAGCAAAATTTTGATTATAAATGATAAAAGAAGATTGTTAATTGAAAAAATAGAATGTTTCACAAAGAAGCAAACCAAAAGTTTATCTGCAACTCCAGTTGTCATATCACAAATTTCAGGTTCTTCCAAAACTTCAATTTCTATTTTTGGCTTCTTCTCTTTTGTTGCTTTAGCTTTTTCTGTTTCATTATTTGATTTTTTGTCTGTTTCAGATGCTGTGGCATTCTTTGCATCTCCGGGATGTTCTGTCTGGTTTTGCTCTTTTGAAGACTCCTGCTTTGTGTCATTCTCTTTATTGGAATTCTCTTCGCACCAAGAGTTGATGCAAGAAAGAATAGCAAGAAGATACAGCAACATAGTTGAAAAAGTAAATATTACGATCAGTGAGATAAATACTTTCTCTTTTTTGAAATTTTTAAATTTTAATAGAATGAGAAAACTTGACTTATCATGAAATGACTTCATAAAAAGTTTGGAGCAAATTTTTTTTTTTTTTTCATAAATATGAAAAATTTGCAGTATATTGGATGGTCTTTTTGAAATCGCACAATCATAAGAGTGTTGATCAAAAATTTTTTCCATGAAACGAAAACTGTATTTATTAATCAATTTGTTTACAATTTTATTGGAAAAAATTCCATTTTCAATATACTATTTTCTTTCTTTCCTTTATTCTTTTTGTGTTGAGAAATTAGTCAAGATTGCCAAATTATTCCCTTGTTTGGGAAATAAGGATGGAAAAAAAGTCAAAAATTCATGTTTGAAACTTTAACTCTTTGTTTCAAGGAATGATATTTGACCTAAAGATGCCTTCAATAACAATTTGATTGTCAATCGTGATTGCAAACATATTGTGCGAGTTGCTCTGAAATGTGCTGAGCCATTGATTTGCAGCTTTTGATTGAAGGATAGTGGGAATACAGATTATTTTTCAGTGAAAATCGTGCACTGAAAAGAAAATATTCTGCACATAGAATGGCTTACGATTCAATCAATCATCACTTTCTTTGAATAGATATTCATGTTGCTATTAACATTGAAATGAGAAATGTGTTGTTGAAATACGATAATAAAATCCTCTATCGAAAGATTTGCGTGTGTTTCTAACATCGTTTAAACAAATAATAATGCCAATATCCAGAAATTTTTCGATTTCTCACGTGCAGCCATCATCTCGCTTTAAAGAAAAAGAATGTTCTCAATGATTCATGATTCTGAAATTGTTTCTATGTAAAAGGTCTTAATAATTTCTCAAGACAATGATAAAAAAATTTTTCCATATTCATGAACTTAGAGCATTCAGGTATTTTTCTATTTCAATACAAGTGATACCCAATTCGCTCACTGATTTCTGAAGTCCCCAAAAAAATGTTTTGTTCCGTAATTCATTCTTGAAGAAATCAATGTTCTATTTACATATAACTGCAAGGAAATGTTCATTCGATAAATCTTGATTTTTTCTTCCCCCCAAATTGGTTGCAACAATGAACAACTGTGTTTAGAGTCGGTTATTGGTAAGTGGTACTTTTCATTTCCGAATTGATTGGCTCAAATTATCTGTTTGCATCACTAGTCTTCGTTCACAGTTTCTATATTACATGTTGCAGCAATATTCGATTCCAACAAAAAATTCACTTCATCGCAACAGACTGATTCCTCCTTTTCATTGAGTCATTCTTTTCTTTTTCAGACAATAAGTCCTGTAAAATAGCATTCTTTTTTTCGCAATATTCACAAATTTTATTGGACCTTTCATTCAAATAATTCAAGCTGTGAATAACTCTTGTCTCATCTTTCGTTCCACGAACCTTTTCCCATTTTTTCCTTGTTGATTGTTCATATCTTGACGAATAGTGGAATATTGTAAAACTATCGTCCAATAAATAACAAATTGCATCAAATGTCCGAATATCATCTCTTTCTAATGTCAATTTCCCTTCTTGAAAAATTCTGTTTATTGCATGATATTCTTCTCCAATTGTTGAGTCCTCTCTCCATAAAATGTTATATTTATTCAAAATAGTTCCCATCAAAATAGCCATTCGTCCATTGATGCTGGGAGTCTTTGATACAGTATCATCATAACACACTCTATATTTACAGATTTCTTTGTTTTCAATCATCATAAACCTTTTTTATAAATTTGGTTATGATCGATAAGCAATAATAAATTTTTTATGAAGAAATTGTTTGATTTTTATTTCAGAACAAAAATCGAATGAAATTATATCAATAAACAATAGTTGATAATTAAAATAAATTTAATTTTCATCTTATCAAATCTGATTCTTTCAAATAAGATTCTTTAACATTGTTTGACAAATAGGGTCATATTTTTATTAGTACCCCGTTTTTTATTAGATCCTAAATTTTTTTTCTCAAATTGCTTCATATAGAAGCTTATACGCAATGAGTATAATTTTAAAACAAATAATATATTATTATAAGGTTGTATACCAAATATTTTTGAAAATCATTTCTTTAGATAAAAGATCTGAATTTTTTAAGATTTATTTTTTGATCAATGTTTTGCTCGTTTCTCCATGAGTTTTTGAAACCGAGTGTTTTCCTTGTTGGCATTGTTTTTGAACTTTTCTTTTTAACATTTTTGATTATTTTATAACATGAAAAACTCTTTTTTTTCACTAGTTTTCACACCTCTCCTTTTTTTCGTAAAACTGAAATTTTGAAGTAATATGTTGTTATTTTTTGAATTAATCATACGTGCATGATTTGCAAATTAGTATGTCAAATAATAAATGTGATGAAAAATTGAATTAAAAAGTATTTATATCAGAAAATGAAAAAGATGATATTTTGTATCTCTCGTTTTATTTTTCATACACACATAAATTTCAAAGAAAGCTTAAATATATAACATTACATGAGATAATGCATCGTTGAAAAACAAGCAATCTTATTAAAAACAATTTCCTTTATTGATATTATCGATTTACGAAAAAAAGGAGAGGTGTGAAAACTAGTGAAAAAAAAGAGTTTTTCATGTTATAAAATAATCAAAAATGTTAAAAAGAAAAGTTCAAAAACAATGCCAACAAGGAAAACACTCGGTTTCAAAAACTCATGGAGAAACGAGCAAAACATTGATCAAAAAATAAATCTTAAAAAATTCAGATCTTTTATCTAAAGAAATGATTTTCAAAAATATTTGGTATACAACCTTATAATAATATATTATTTGTTTTAAAATTATACTCATTGCGTATAAGCTTCTATATGAAGCAATTTGAGAAAAAAAATTTAGGATCTAATAAAAAACGGGGTACTAATAAAAATATGACCCTATATTATTTCCGAAAACAATTTCGTTATTATCGTTTGTAGTGCTCGAGTAATGGCTTGACTGTTATTCGATACGCAGGTATTCTATCTCTGAGGAGGGTTTATCCAAAAAAAAAAAAAAAAAAAAAAAAAAAATATCACTTTCTGAACTAAAATATGACACGTCTTTTTGGATTTCAAAATTTTGTTTCACATCATTCTTTCTTATATTTTTCTAATTTTTTATTTTTTTCTGTATTTTTTAGAATGAGAATGAAAGATTCATAATGAAATGACAGAAGAAAAAGTTTGGAGCAAATCGGAGATTTTTTCATAAATGGTAGAATTTTTCCCCAAATGCAAAAAATCTGCACCATTCTCGTTCCTTAGTTTCCGCAAAAAACTAATAATTATTCATCAAAAAGATGAAATGACATTAAAATGAAACGCAGACGATTTCAAAATGAATCATAACTCACAAACTCTTCAGCCAAAATATCACTTGTTACCAAAAAACTTATGAAGAAAAAATAATTAAAGCTCTCCGAATTCTAAACATAAGATTTGTTATTAAAAATAACAATATTCAAATGATGTGCATGTCCTTCGTTGCAGTGGAGCAGAGAGACTTTTTCTGACAATGTTTTATCTTTCATTCCACCTTTCACTCTTGCTTAAAAAAAAGAAAAGAAAATAATTTTTTTTATTTTTTATTTATATTTTATTCTGTTTTTGTGCTGTCTCCCTCTGAATTCGCAGAATATCCCTGTGATTCATACGATGGAGGCTGATAGTCTGTGCCCGCGTTCTGATTGGCAGAGAGCTCAGCATCGCTCGAAGGCAGGGCATACACAACAGCAGTCGAGCCTGAAGAAGAAGAAGAAGAAGAAGAGGAAGATGAGGAGGAAGGCGTTGCTGAGCTGCCAGCTGCTCCATAACTCACATTCTGTGTAGATGAATCAGCGAAAGCTGCTGGCTGTGCTGTGTTATTCTGCGGATGGCTCACACTGCTGTCAGGAATCTCACACGGAACTGCATCAGGCTTCCGGGTGACAAAGGAGAAACCTGAGCTGGATGGAGATGTGGCAGGTGTGGTCAGAACTCCAGAGGAATCGGCTTTGGCGTCTTCACTCAAGGGCACTTCGCCGGCATAGTACGACCGCTCAACCTGCCTCCCATCGGGCGGAGGAAGGATTTTCACTTTCACCGCAGCTGCTACAGATGACAGCTCCTCTCCAATCTTCTTTGCGCCTTCTTTGATTGATGATGTTATTTGGTATTTTTTGTTTGTTTCTTGCACTTTCTGCGCGCCTTTTTCGGCTGTTTCTTTTATTGTCGAGCTTATTTTATATTTGTTATCCACTTCATTGATTTTGGCTTTTGTAATGTTCGCAAAAGTTGTAAGACGAGCTGAAATTTGGAATTTTTGGTTCACATTAGAAATTGCACTTGACGCTGCCTTTCCTGCTGTCACAACTCCGGTTTTGATTTCCTCTCCAATATGTTTTAGTTGATCAGGAATTGTCTAAAGAATTTGTGAAATCAAATATTATCAAAGACAAATCTCCAAATTTTTTGAAAAAAATTTTTTTTCACACTTTTTTCTGATCTGGATTTGGTTGGGCTGCCACTTCTTTTGATTGAGATGAAGCAGAAGATTCATTAACTCCTTTCTCATCTGCAACGGGCACTGCAGACATTTTTTCTTCAGACTCAAAAGCTCCTGCATTTGAAGCTATCGGAACTTCTTCCGATGACATCTGAGCTTCATTAAATGCAATTCCTTTTGTAGGCAAAGGATGATGAACAGCAGGAGGAAGAGAAGATGTTGACCCTGGAAATGCAAGTTCAGCTTCACGAATTAATTCATCGGTATGCGTTGAAATTTCGGTAAATAATTCTAAAAAGCACAGTTATTAATAAAACTTTCGATTAAAATTGTTAGCTATGTCGAATTTACAGACTATTAAGTTGCTCAAAGTCTTCTTTTGGAGATGAATCACGGAAAATAGCAAGCTCTTTCAACGCTTCCCTGTAAATTCTTGCCGATTCTACTTTATCTCCAATTCTTTCCGCTTCCCATGCGTGTGCAAGAAGTTCGTCAATTTGCTCTTTTGTCAAGCTCATATTTAAATTAAATGATAATGGTTGCTTAGAAGTTTTTTTTGATCATTATCTTTCCTTTTTTGATACACGTAAAATAATTCAATACTGTAAATAAAAAAACATTCCACATTAAATTGTATGTGCTACATGTTATATAATTCAAAAATTGAATAATTTAATAAAGACAAAATAAGTAGGGTGGTTTTTTTATCCGGACATTTTTTTTATCCGGACAAAAATTTAAATTTTAAATATCTCAACAAATATTCAATATTAATTTCCAGCAATTTGCACAGTTGTATGTTAGCATAAATGACATCGATTCATATACAAATTTTTAACAGCAGTGTTGTATTTTTTTTGAAATAAATAATTTTTATTTTTGAAAATCCGACTTTTGATGAATTTTTCTATTTAAATAAAATGAGTTGGTTCATCTTTTATATACACAACTTATTTTTTCCATGATATAAACAATTCTGGTTATTTTTTATTTTCGGCAATTTGCTCGTTTAGACTGAATGGAAATTTGTCATTTTTGAAAAATCATTGTCAATGGGACACCTTAAAAAATATTTTTCATTAAATGCAGGAGCATCTAACTGAAACTAACACTTGCAGTTATAAATATAATAGTTATTTAAAATTACTACTACGTAATATTTAATAATGATTCAGTAGGGATTTCAAAAGCTTCATTTGTTTAAAATTCAGATGATTATAAATGTTCAATTTCAAAGAAATTCAATTAATGTTAATATTATGAAATAATTGTAGAATAATTTTCGATTACAATTTTGTGGAAATAATATATAACAATTATATTTATAACTGCAAGTGTTAGTTTCAGTTAGATGCTCCTGCATTTAATGAAAAATATTTTTTAAGGTGTCCCATTGACAATGATTTTTCAAAAATGACAAATTTCCATTCAGTCTAAACGAGCAAATTGCCGAAAATAAAAAATAACCAGAATTGTTTATATCATGGAAAAAATAAGTTGTGTATATAAAAGATGAACCAACTCATTTTATTTAAATAGAAAAATTCATCAAAAGTCGGATTTTCAAAAATAAAAATTATTTATTTCAAAAAAAATACAACACTGCTGTTAAAAATTTGTATATGAATCGATGTCATTTATGCTAACATACAACTGTGCAAATTGCTGGAAATTAATATTGAATATTTGTTGAGATATTTAAAATTTAAATTTTTGTCCGGATAAAAAAAATGTCCGGATAAAAAAACCACCCTACTTATTTTTTTTTGGTTAAAGAATACATTTACATATATTATCTTTTCAGCTCCAAAGAAGTAAAAACTTCATTTGTTGAAGTGTTTAACGATTCTTAGTGACCATCACAGATATCAGCCCTTCTCCAATCGAGATGGAGTTGTCAACTTTTTCTTGTTTTTTATCTTTTTTCCCTTTTTTCTGTTTATTTTGCTGTGTTTGATTGGATTGCTGTGATTTTGGCTGAGTTGAGGTTGATCCGCCGAGAGAGGGAAAATCATCGCCGGCAAATCTCTTTGCCTTCTTTGAGCCCTTCTGCTGGTCATTCAATGCATTCAATGAAGGGAAGGAAGAAGAAGAAGAAGGAGATGGAGAGGAAGAAGAAAGTGAAGATGATGTTAAATTAGCAGGAGAAGAAGACTTTTGTGTTTTTGATTGAAGAGAAGAAAAAGCATCAGAATTAGCAGCACTCCCAGCTGAAGGTGATGATGTTTGTCCAGAGAGAAAACGAGGAGGAGCCACATTGCTGGTGGGGATGAACTTCAGATGGGCAGAGAGAGAGGAAGAAGAGGAAGAAGATGATGCTCCTTGCTTCTTCTGCTTCTGCTGCTTTTGTTGAGATTGTTGTTGAGACTGTTTTTGTTGTCGTTGTGTTTGTTTATTCTGCTGCTGTTTATTCTGTTGTGTCTGTTTTTGTTGTGTCTGTTTGTTCTGTGATTGAGCAGTGCCAGCTGGAGGAGGGGGTGGGAAAGAAGGGAATGCAGAAGAGAAGCCTTGTGAGGTTGGAGCAAATGGATGCTTGGATGAGCGAGAAGAAGAAGAAGATGATGATGACGACGACGACGACGAAGATGAAGTATTTGAAGATGACATGTAAGAATTAGCTGCTGGGAAACGAGGAGCTGGCTTTCTTTCTGAATGTGTTCCTTCTTCTCTTCCTCCTCTTCCCAGGTCTGGCATAGCTCCCTTCGGAATTGCAGATGCCACAACAGCTGGTGCATACTTAGCAAAGTCAATCTTCCACGCCCTTTCGTCTTCTTTCTCTTTCTCTTCTTGCTCTCTTTTCAGCTTCCTCTTCTCAGCGTGGCTCAACTTCACTTTCGGTTTCTCATTTGCTTCTCTTTCTCCTTCTCCTCTTTCTCCTTCTCCTCCACTCTTCTTCGCCTTCTTCTTCTTCTTCTTTTCTGCAGTTGTCTTTTGTGTTTGTGTTTGTGTTTGTGTTTGTTCACTTCCATCTTCACTGGCTGTGCTGGCTTTCTTCTCCTTCTTGCTTGATGATAAAGAAGAAGAAGAAGAAGAGCCAACTGCTTCTTCTTCTGTTTGTTCTTTCTTCGATTTCTTGAGTGATTTGTTCGACTGCTTCAACTCCTCTTGTTGTTGCTGCTTCTCTTCATTTGATGCTTCAGCATTTTCTGTTTGGCCTTCTTTCTTCACTGAATGTGTTGATTTTTTCATTTCTTCTGTTGCATTCTCTTCTCCTTCTTTGCCTTCTTCTTCCTCTTCCTCCTCTTCCTCTTCTTCCTCCTCTTCCTCTTCTTCCTCTTCTTCTTCCTCTTCCTCATCATCCTCCTCCTCCTCCTCCAGTGCCCTCAGCCTCTCCTTCTCCTTCATCAACCATCTCTTCCTCTCCTTCTGCAGCTCCTCCTGCAGCGCCAAATCCGGCAGCAAATCAATCATATCATCCCAGCACTCATACAGCCCTTCCTTCCCAAAGAGCTGCATGAAAGATGCAAAATATTCAGCTGGCGCAATCAGATGCTCCCGCAGATCAGCTGAGAGCCCTCGGAACGAGTCAAACAGCTCCTCCACTTCTGCATCCACATCCACAACTGACGTGCTCGAGTGTTTGGCTGCGGCTTTTGCTGCGGCTTTTGCTTCTCTCTTTCTTTTCGCCTCTTCTTCATCGATTCCTTCTCTTTCTTCATCATCGTCTTCTTCCTCTTCTTCTTCTTCATATTCTCCAGAGTCAACCACAGCAAGTGCCCCCACTTTCTCAAAGAGGATTGCTCTTAGCTTAGAGATAAGCAGCAAGTTCCTCTCTTGCTGCATTGTGAGTGGGGCAAGATAGGAAGAAGAAGAAGAAGAAGAAGAAGAAGAAGCAGATGAGGAGGAGGAATAAGAAGATGATGAAGTCATTGGAAGACCTGTGGATGATGAAGATGGGGTGTAAGTGAATGGAGAAGAGGAAGATGAAGAAGAAGATTGAGAAGAGAAAGAAGAGAAA
Source organism: Monocercomonoides exilis (assembly GCF_001643675.1). NCBI lineage: Eukaryota > Preaxostyla > Oxymonadida > Polymastigidae > Monocercomonoides > Monocercomonoides exilis. The sequence goes on along the minus strand of NW_027150554.1, from coordinate 409,865 downwards.
GATGTGAATGTTGGAAGAGGATCAGAGGGACGCTGGAAACGCTGCTGCTGTTGTTCCTCCTCTTCTTCTTCCTCTTCTTCATTACCTTCTTCTTCTTCTTCGTTGTCTTCATAATCCATCTCCTCAAGCCCTGGAGGTGGCATCAAAACTGCACCTTCTTCTCCTTCTCCTTCTTCAGCTTCTTCAACATCTTTCACTTCTTCCTCTTCAATTTCTTCTTTCTCCTTCTCCTTCTCCTTCTCCTTCTCCTTTTTCCCTTCTATTCTGCCTGCTTTGTTCCTCTGTGCCATGAATGCTTCGTATTTGGCAGTCAGCTCTGCTTTCTCAGGCGACTGTGTCAGTTCTGACAGAGCAACACGAGGCGAACGAGGAACAGGAGCAAATGTCGATTGCATGTCAAGAGAACCAATCGGAGCAAATGATGGCTCTTCCAACGGTGGTGTGTTGAGACGTCTGTCGTTTTCTTCCTCTTCCTCTTCTTCTTCCTCCTCCTCCTCTTCTTCTTCCTCTTCCTCTTCTTCTTCCTCTTCTTCCTCCTCCTCTTCTTCCTCGGCATCGTTCACCTTCTTCACTTCTTCTTCCTCTTTAGCTTTCTTCTTCTCTTCTTCCTTTGCCTCCTTCGTTTCTGCCTCTTCCTGTCTGTTCCTCTTCAAAATTTTCACTTTCTGCACAGGAGCATTCCTTTGAGCTTCCTTTCTCCTCTTCTTCTCCTCCTTCTCCTTCTCCTTCTTCTGCCTTTCTCTCTCTCTCTCCTCTTCTTCCTGTGTCTTCATTGCCATTTCTGAGATAATCGCCTCCACAGACGGCCCATCAATAGGCATCCCAGCCAATCTTGCCAATTTCTCCTTTTTTTCTTTCGCTTCTCTCTCTTCTCTCTCTTTCTCCTTCTGCCTCTGCCTCTTCTTCTTCTCAAATTGTGACTCAGACTCAGGATTCCATTGGAACCTAATATGCTGATTTGCTTGTGGATACTGCAATTCCTGCTGATTCTGCTGCTTCTTGCCTTGTTTGCCACTCTCTTTGTGCCCTTGTTCTGATTGCTTGCTTTTATCTTTGCCCTTTTTACCGCTTCCAACAGGCAACGTAGGAAATGCATCTGCCTCCAATGTCATCTTCTGCTCACTCCCTTGTTGCTGGTTCTGTTTGCTCTGTTTTGGTTTCCTTTCAGCAGCAGACACAATCTTCACTCCAACCGTCGCTGCCATCTCTCTTTCTCGGCTCCTCTCCAGCCCTTCTGCAATCAGCCTCCGCTGCGCAGACTTCGTCAATGACATGTCAAACTCCTTCTGCGCAAAGTATTTTCTTTCCTCTTCATCCACATAGATGCTGCTGCTCCTCTTTGAAGAGCTCAAACTACCATTAGCATTAACACTGGCATTGCTAACATTGTTTGCATCGTCTTTCTTCATCATCCTCTGCAGAATCTGAGGAGGTGGCGCTCTTCCTGCATCCACAAACCGAGGTGCAGTGGGCTTAGCTTCATTCTGCTTGGTCTGCTGCTGCTTCTTCTTCGAGCTTTGATTCAGAACAGCTTGTTTTGATTGCTGCTGTTGTTGTTTCTTTGATTGAATTGACTGATTTGTCTGATTTAACTGGCTGGATGTCTGTTTCACTGCCTGTGAGTGCTGAGATGCACCCAGTGGCAGCGATGGGAAGTCAAATGGTGTCAGATGCTGCGGCTGCTTCTGATTCTGCTTCTTTTTCTGATTCTGGTTTTGATTCTGTTGTGGCTGCTTCTTTCCATTCTGCTGCCCTTCATTGGCTCCTGCTCCTCCTTTCCCCTTCTTCCCCTTCTTCCCTCCTTTTGTCTTCTGCTCCCTTGCAGCCTCTGCCAGCGACGGATAGTTCACTGGTGGAAGCGGCGCATCAGCTGTGCCAGGGAGAGAAGGGAAGAGCGAATCGTCTCCTTTGAATGAGCGAGAGGGGCCTAGCATTGCATTCAGCATCATCTGGTGCTGCTCCTCAGCCTGCCTCTGCCTCTGCTGCTGCTTCTTCTTCTTCGCCTGGGCGCTGCTGTTGGCAGCTGAGCTGGCCTGCAGAAGAGCCATTGGCGCCTTCCTGTTCTCGTACTTCACTTGTATCATCGGCATGAGTGAGTACCCACCCAATCGGCGGTTGCTGCTGCTGCCGAGGTTGACACTGCTGATTTCAAAGTCTTCCTCATCCTCTTCATCGTCATAGCCTCTGCCCCTCCCTTTTCTCCCGTCTCTCCCGCCACTCTTTTTCTTCTTCTTCCCTTCGCTCCCCTTTCCTGCTGCTCCTGCTTTGCTCTTCTTCCCCTTCTTGTTCACAAGCTCCATCATCAAGTCAGCCATTTCTCTGTCTCTCTCTCTCGCTTTCCCTCCGCCCAGTGTAGGAAACATTCTCTCATCATCCAACATCGCCCTCATATTCGACACCCCCATTCCCAGAGCAGCTGTTCCTGCTGCATTGCCCCACGCTGTCTGTGAATACTGCTGCCCTTGCTGCCCCTGCTGTATAAGCCTCGCTCCTGTTTTTCTCTCTCCTTTCTTCTTCTCCCGCCCTTCTCTCCTCGCCCCGCCTTTGCTGCCCCAGAACGAGTTCTCGTCTTCCTCTGGCTCTTCTCTCTTGTTCAGCGTCGAAAGCGAAGGAAACGAGTTCACATCCACTTTTGACGGATCCATGAACAGCTTCTTAATCCCTTCGTTTCCCTGTCTTGCCTCTCTCCCTGCGACACCGGAATAATCAGACTCCAGCGACGACAGCAGCGACGGCTCTATTTCCCGCTGCCCGCTCTGCCCTCCTCCTCTTCCTTCGCCTCCTTCTCTCCTCTTCCTCCTCCTCTCCTCTTCCTCCTCCATCTCGGCAGCCCTGAGGAGCGCCATATCGATCACCACCTCTCCTCTCCTGCCCTTCCTCATCCCGCCAACTCCAACACCGCTGCTGCCGTCTTCGCCTGTGCCGTGGCGTGCCATTCGGTGGGAGACCAGCTCGAGGGCAGTGTCGAAGACGATGTAGCGCTCAGCCAGGCAGTCGGGGTGGGTGCACAGGTGATGCGCCTGCCGGAAATGCATCTGCAGCTGCATGTACGACATGTAGAACTCGTCTCGCAGCTGCAGGCGTTGAAAAGGGAAATCGTGAAGGAAAAAAAACGGTAAAGATTAAAGAAGAAGAAGAACAGAATTCAGAATATTTATATTTGAATATGTTTGTTTGTTTGGTTAATTGTTTGATTGATATGATTGCAGCATTGCAAAAAATCATAACAACATCAAAATGTTGAAGCAGAAATAGTGTTTTTTTTGATTTTTTCAATAATCGAAAATTTATTATGCATACGCATTAATTATTAAAATAATAATAACAATGAAAAGTTTGTGCATACCCCTCTGCGTTCGCACAAAAAGCACTTTTCGTGCTCGCTGATCATGTGCTTTCTGAAGTCATCTGTGTCAAAAAAGTAAGAGTTGCAAAATTTGCACATTGGATGATTTCCTGATGCATCATTTTGCAGTTTTCCATCGTTGTGTTGACGAAGCTCAAACGGAGTATATAATCGTTGTTCGTAAAGAAACAACGGCCTTTTTTCTAAGCATAATAAACTATTATATTAAGAATGCATGCGCAAACAGAAAATGAATAAAAATCATTTATATTTTTAATACCAAAATTCTTTTCCATGATTTTTTCGTAAATGAACTTGAAGTAATTGAATAGTTGGGAAAACTTCCTTGCAGATCGAACAAGTTGGACTGTTCCATTCATCGATTTGATCTTGCAAATCGGTGTCTTCATAGAAGATTCCCGTCACTTTGTCAATTGCATCAGGTTTAAATGAAGAAACAGAATATTCCTGTTGTTTTAAACAAAAATAAAATATTTCCGTAAAATGAATTCACAAATAACAAACTTCAAAGCGCTTTTCTTTATTTTTCGTAAATACGACAGCCTTTAATTCGGCTCGACATGTTGGGCAATTTATCTGTTTCATAAACTTCCTCAGTCGATATGTGCACACTGCACAACAATCAGTGTGGTTGCATGCTCCTAAAAATTACATTTATTTTCAGGAAATAATTTGCAATCATCCATTATTGAGTTACAATGAAAAATGTCAAAAAAATGACGCATTATGTTGAATCTCAACAAATAGCAAACCAACTGAATATGTCTCAATTGGGGTGTAACACAAAACACACAGATTCTCTTCGGTTTCTGGTGTATAAACAAATTGTGATGCAGAAGGCGTTGAACTCATGTTTTTCTATTGATCCATAACCTTTATCGTAAGATAAATTGAAAAAAGGTTTGCTTCATATGTTTTTTTAACGAAGTTTGAACAAAACGTTTCAAATATTACTTCACACATTCATAAAATCAAAAATGAAAGCAAACGCTTTTCTTTTGTACTGTGATATGCAAATAATTGTTTTTTTTCTTCACAAAATTATATTTGTTCAAACGTTTGAAAGAATATCATTCAAAATAATTTTATTTCATCAAAAAATTGAATATCGACTTGGCGTTGAACAAATTTGTCATTTTACAAAATTATAATCTTGATCTATTGGAGAGAAGAAAATTCAAAACAAGCTGTAGGGTGATTTATAAACCCGAACATTTTCATAAACCCGGTTATTTTTTTTGTTCGTTGAAACAGAGTAAATACAACATGAAAATACAAAAAACAAACTTTTATATGTTTATTTTACTATTTAATGAAAGTACTAAAATTTTTTTGTTTCAATTTTTGTTTTTGATGAAGATCAAAGGAATTTTTAATTTATTTTTGATCATTTGTTTTGTCCGTTTCGGACTATCTTTCTTTTTCTGTCAATTTTTAGGTATAATGTCATTAAATATACATAACGAAGTTTTATTGTTTCAAATATTTTTTGTTTTTTCTAATTTTTTCGATTGTTTTTCACATTTCATCGTTTTTGACAAAAAGTGTGAAAAAATGAAATTTTCTGAACTTATATTTGATTTGAAGAATCACTGATTACGATGTCATGTAAATAAGCTAACAATGCATTGATATTCTTCATTATTAGTCATTTTAAATTTATTTGTAAACAAAATTAGTATTTTTATCATTTTCAATATTTGATGAGTGTAATGAAAACAACAACATTTCACAAATTTTTAACCCGGTATATGCTTTATGCAAACCTTTTTCTTTTCATGCACATCATATTTAATATGTAAAAAATATTGTACAACTCTCAATTTTCATTTTTTCATATTTTTTGTCAAAAACGATGAAATGTGAAAAACAATCGAAAAAATTAGAAAAAACAAAAAATATTTGAAACAATAAAACTTCGTTATGTATATTTAATGACATTATACCTAAAAATTGACAGAAAAAGAAAGATAGTCCGAAACGGACAAAACAAATGATCAAAAATAAATTAAAAATTCCTTTGATCTTCATCAAAAACAAAAATTGAAACAAAAAAATTTTAGTACTTTCATTAAATAGTAAAATAAACATATAAAAGTTTGTTTTTTGTATTTTCATGTTGTATTTACTCTGTTTCAACGAACAAAAAAAATAACCGGGTTTATGAAAATGTTCGGGTTTATAAATCACCCAAATAATATTTTAAAAACAAAAAAATCCATAGACTGGTGAAATAAGTATAAAAAGAATAAATGGCATAACTGCCGATCATGGCATCTGATCGATCATTCCCTATATTAATCTTTCAAATTGTTAATTTGGGACAAAATATTTGAGTTCAGGCATTTTCATTGAAATATTATGCAACTTAGATGAACTTTTTGTGATCAAAATTTTTGAAAAAAAAAAATATATGGGTGATTCTTTTTGAAAAGTCACAAATGTTTAATTAACAAATAAATCAAAAATATCATATCTTGATCAAATTTCGGTTCCCGCTCATGTAACTTTACCAAAGCGGAGGACATAATTTGATAATGCTATTTAACACATTCCTGTGAAATTGCATGAGCGGGAACCGAAATTTGATCAAGATATGAAATTTTTGATATATTTGAAAATTAAACATTTGTGACTTTTCAAAAAGAATCACCCATATATTTTTTGAAAAACATGTGAGGTCACAAACCATTTTGTCATTTCATCAATGATGCATGATACCGGATATAAAAATCATATTTATTTTGTAATCTGACTTAAGTTTAATAATGTTATAAGTGAAACAAGCTTTTTATGCACAAAGCATAAAAAGCTTGAAAGTCCGAATTTTCACCCATTTATTTTTTTTTTTTTTTTGTGCAGATAATGAAATGAGAATGTTGAAATAAGAAAAAATGAATTGCATGAATTTCAACATTTAAAATACTTTAGGGTCTGAAGCACATCCACGATCCTCATTCATTTATTTAAAGATTTCTTAAATTTTACTTTTGTCCTATTAAAAATGAGAAAATAAAAATGATATTTTTTGATGTTGATGAAAACACAATGACAGACGTTCCAGGCCTTTTAAATCAAATAAATTTGTTTCCTGATTGCAAATTATCATTTATTAGTTTCAGAAACAATGCAATTTTATTATAACCTTTAAAAACTGCATTCTCCACCGTTTTAAATTTTTGTGAGAACATATGATGGATTTGTTCCTTCAAAATCAATTACAGTTTAAACAGTAATAAAGAGATATTAGAAAAATAAAAGGCCAAATTAGATTATTTTTGAATAAGTTTTGGGGTTTATCAGTAAGATGCCATGATCGAAGGTCATGCCGAATAAATGAATAGAAATAAGTTCGTTTTTCTTTTTTGACAAAAAATATTTTTTTTCCGTTTGTTTTACAGATAAATCATTTTTTTTTCAAATTTTTGAATCAAAAAATTAGACCAATATTTTTCCATAATAATAATAAACAGAAATCACGTTTCTGAATTAAAAGAATTATTTCACGTGGCAATTAAATAATAATGATTACTGCACATTGATTTTGGTACATATTTCCATCAATATCATTCTCAAAACCCCAAAAAACCAACCAAATGGGAGAAAATTTTTGAAAAATCACCTCAGATCAAAAAATCGATCCATTATAAATTTGTTTGATTCTTCACTTTCAAACTTCCTTAAGAAAAATATATTTATTCAAGATGAATATTATTGTATGAACTCATTTAGGACATCATATCAAATTTCTTGAAACATCCAGTTTTTATTACATTTTTTGATCAAATTAATATTGTGTTTGTTCATTCAACCGAATGACAAAAGAAGCATCATTAAATTCTTAAGCAATCTCCAGAACATCAATGAAGCAATTATCCTTTGAACATCCTTAAGTTATAGGCAGAAAGAATGCAGAGTTAATTCGTTTTTCGATAACTGTAGATGAAGAAGTTCTTCTTATGGTGCTGGAAGCAATTATTCTTTGGGAACCCGTGGACAAAATAGTGATTTCAAATTGTTTATTTTATTATTGTAATTCAATGCGTGGAAGCGGCTCAGTTTTCCAATATATATAAATTCAAATAATAGTGGAACATTGTTTTATAACTGCTTTTTTCACAATAGTACATATTACAAAACAGACAGGATATTTATCTTTACAATTCTTCAGAAAACAACTTTGATCCAAGCTTCTATTTAACCAGACAAACAAAAGACAGAGTCAGCACAAATTATACGAAAATTGTTGATCAAAGTGAATGGCTTCGTAACGATTTTGGAAGAGTGAGATTTGCTTCTTCGATTGAAACAAAGCGGAGTGTCATTGATACATATGTGTGTGGAAAAAACGAAAGCTATCCATGTTACGCCTTCAGACGTTTTTTTGTTCAAATGATTCCAGAATTTGTAACTGATATCGAGATATTCAGTGGTACGATAATCAAAACCAAAAATGTGGACTGTGGAATAAATTCCTTTTCAATGCACGGCCAAAACTATATGAGTACAACAGTCAAAACGGAATTGGAGACAGCTTGGTTGTCTCTATTTTCTGTCTCGACAAGCACATTGTTAATCATAGCGTTTTTCTTGGTCATCACTTTACGAAAGCAAATAAGCGAGATTCAAAGCTATTTGAGGTGATCGGAATAGGAGAGATGAATATAAACAAACTGAACATTTTTGCTGAAAATTGACAATTATCGGAAACAGCATTTTTCGCAGAGCTGATATTCACAACGAGATATTTCAGGTGGAAAGTGTGAAAAGAGTTAAGGCTATCTCTGAAACTTCGTTATTTTCATAAATGTCACACAAGAAAATTCTTTTCCACTTTCTGAATGGATATGTAAAAAATTTAAAAGGACAATAACTCGTCATTTTAAAGACAATTGATGAAGAAAGAAATCGACAAATGCGCAGAATCCACAGTCGAAGCAGATGATAAATGAGACGATGCTCTGCAACAGTAGATATTGGTTGAGGAATCGAGGAAGATCAACACTTTCCACTCAAAGAAGCCAGAAGCCGAACAGATTCAAAAGGATCAGAATAAGACGAGGAAGTGCGCATATGCAAAGTTGCAATGCCGTCGTTGCACGGAAGGAGATAGTTATCAGATACTATCTCGATGTAAATCTGAGAAAGATACAGCATTGTGAACGTAAACAAAAGTTCCATTGAGTTAATAGAAAGATGCATTGTTCACATTCGCAGCGACTCCAACTCAACCACAGCATCCAAAGTGAAATTGAAATCATTTCAATCATCTCTTTCCAATGTCGCAATCTCTCCAATCGCTTCATTGTTGACGATCACCTCTGCGCTTATTCCTGCTCCAAAAGGCATGAATTCCCCATCTGACTTTTAACGTCTACTTCTTCTTCTCATTTACATTCCTTTCACATTTTCTTAACACTGTTATCTTCACGAATCGAATAACATTTCATCAAACTTTTTCTTTCATATGAAGAAATTCACCTATTCTGAAAGCCAATTCATTGTAAAAATCTCTATCTATTTCTCCGACTCCACAAGCTTCAGCATCTGCAGTGCACGCTCTTCAGCAGCCGGAGGCGCCATTGCTTTTGCAGCTTCATCTGGTTCTCTTTGAATATTTTCTCAAAACACACTTTGCGGTGTTGGATAACCGCTTTTCACCTCATTCATATCAACATCCTTTCTCCCTCTTCCTTTTTCCTCTGCCTCTTCTTTCTCCTCCATCCCTTCAAGCTCCAACAACAGTCGCACCATCCGGAACAACGTCCACCGCCGTTCTTTCCACCACACTTCCAGCTGCACAGCCTCCGCTCGCAGTTTCAGTACTCCCCCAGCTTATACCACCGAAAGCACCATCACCAGGTCGTCGAGAACTAGCAAGCCGTTTTCACAATCGCACTGTTCTCTGACCAAAATATAGGAGATGCACTGTTTACTGCATCGCACATATTCTGCAACCGCAATTACACAGTGAAGAAGTTGTAGTGCTGGCGCACCTCCGGCCCAGACGCATATCATGGAAAACAGCACCCAGACAATCAAAATGCAACCAAGAAGATCCACTACCGCAATGCATGAAGCGTATTTGGATGGCACACACGGAAGAGATTCCATTTCATCTTGCGAGACTCCTTTGCAAGATGCCCCTGATGAAGAATTCGAAGAAATCGATTTATCGCAACAAAATATAACATCATACAGAGCTTTTATCACCTCCTTCCGCGTTGCTGCTTCTTCCCTATAGAAGTTCAGCAGAAGTCGCAGAAACACAAACAAGTCTATCTCCCTCTTCTCCGACTGCAGATTCACAAACTCCGAAAAAAAACATCTTGATCTTCTTCTCTGTATTTCCTTCAAGTAATGCGTATAAGTACAGAAGGAACAACAGTTTTTCAGAATAGAACTTCTTTCGCATAGACTTCCCAAACAGTCTCATTTCTGCAAAGTTCTTGCAACCGTTCCACTACGAATAAACTCTCACTGCACTACGTCGCTTTTCTTCTGAACCGCCTTCTTCTCCCACGGTCATATACACACAAAATCCCCAAACCCCTATCTCGGAAGCGTTTCCACCTCCCACCCAACGATTTCCCTACCCAGGTCTACTGCATTATTATCTCCATATATCCACCAGATCGTCGACAGCATCCACACCTGCAATGGCTGCAGCCCTGTCTTCAGCGGCATCGGCACCAGCTGCATCTGCACAGACGACAACAAAGTGAGCGGTTTCTGAAGCATACGCGCCTTTTTATACTCCATCTTTTCTTGCTACCCAAACACTGTGCTCATCAGCCACTTCGTTGCAGTCGAAACTTCCAGCAAAGAAGGTGCATCTGCACCTTTCTCCTCTGCTTCATTTATCCTTCGTATGCCTACGCAGTCGCTGCAATGTTTCTTCATACGACTCCTTCATTTTCTTTCAATCCTGCTTCTTTTGCGCAAGCGCTGTGTGCCGCTTCTCAATCACCTCCTTGAACAGCGCCTTCTGCTCTCAGATCGTTAGCAAGTGCACTTTCAACAGCTCCATCAGCATCTTTATTTTCCTTCTCCATCTTGTTTATCTTCTGCTGAACCGTTGCATATACTCTTCCACCACCTCCTCCGCCAACGCTGTTTATTTTTCTCGCAACACTCACCCCGCTCCACACTTTTGCAACAACCCCCTTCCCATTCAGATCTGGCCCAAATCCCACAGCATTTCCATTTTTAATAATCGCTGCAATCTTCTCCTAGCACTTTTCACACAGCCTCAACTGCAGAATCAACAAAGTCAAAGAAAGAATGATTCAATCCTATGCTGAGGCCAACAAAGAAAGTGTGGCAAACGGAAACACCAAAATGGCCTGCGACCCTCCTCAGCTCCCACTCACCACTTCACTATGCTGTTTCTGAAACTTCTATTCCTTCTAAATCTCTGCATTGATCAGCTCCTTCTTCTCCATCATCTCGATAAATTGCTCCAGCAGCGTTAAAGCTGCTGCATTGTATGTAGTTCTCAGCTCCAGAATGTTCCTCTGGTTCATCCGAATTATCTTGTAATTTTCCAGCAGGTTCTCAGCAAGCCATCTCGTCCACTTCAACATCCGCCCGTTGTCGAATATTTTTGCATCAACATAGAGATCTCCTAATGCCTCTTCTTCATCTCATGCTTCACCTCCTCGTGCTGCTCCTTCTTGTTCTCCTTCTCTTCCTCCTCTGCTGCCTTCTTCCCTTTGCTTCTCTGCTTTCTATATTGTGAAGCATACGAAGAATACCAAAGGCGCTTAAAGAAGAGAAGAATGCCGCACTACTATGGTTACAAGACTCTTTGTGAAATATATTCTCTTGCCTTCCAGCAGCTCGATCTGCTTCACAAACACAGCGTCTACATTTCAACTTGAACTTTTTAAATGCAAGAAGCGCTCGATGTTTTCGAACTTCTGAAAAAGATGGAACATTCTTTCTTCTTTGAATAAGTTTATATGTGATGAAGAAAGTTAAAATAAAATAAGCAGCCGACATTTTCATATGATGATAGTTCGAAAAATATGTTCAGAAATCCTTTTCTTTTTCTTTTTTGTTTATTTCCTAAAAGAAAAAAACTAACACAACTTATTGATCATAAACAATTAACATTTTCGCTATAATATTCTACTATGATCAATTGTTCTCCAGTTTTAAACGCAAAAAAGTTCATAATTAATTATTTCCATTCATTTATAAAAGCATTGAAAGTTTCATAGTTTCAAAACCTGCAAGATCAAAAAACACAAAATCAACAGATTTGATACTAACATAAAATATATTCATATTCATAACTGATTTATCTTTGCATTAATTGTGACAAGTTGAATAAAAAATAAAATAAGTTCATTGTATTGCGAAATAAAAAAGGAAAAATTCAAATTGTGCGAGTTCTTGTTAAATAACAAGAAAATATTTAAAAAGCTTCAATTATAATAAAATATATTTGATTTTCATAATGAAATTTGAAAAATTAAAAACTTTCAATGCTAATAAAAAGAAAAAACAAGCGAATATTACTTTTTAGAAATAATTACGGAAAACGAAAAACAAAATTTAATATATTGTGGGTTTGATCAGGCTAAAAAAAAGTGATTTTTCAAAAATTTTCACCCTAATATTAGAAAATTCTTGCATTTGTCTTCATAGGATAATTTCAAGAGAGGATGATAAGAGAAGCATCATCCAAACAAAATGAAGGGATTTTGTGGGAGTTTGATTTGTGTTCCTTTAGAAACAAACAGGAAAAGATTCGAAATTAATTACTAAAACAAAGTTGAGAACAACTAGGGCTCTGATTTTATCTTGACCTTTTTTCTTTATCAAGACCTTTTTCTTTTTTGTTATGCTTTCAGCGATACACAAGCTTGTGAGAAATAAAAAATAATTAGAAATGTTTGAAATGTTTTAATTTCCTTATTCTGAATTTTTTTTCCAATATTTCTTGTTTTTCTAAAAGATTGAGGATTATAATAATTTTATGTTTTGATCATTGACTTGCTGCTTTTCAAGTGAATGTTTTTTATAAGAAGTTATAAACTTTCATATCAAAATACATCGTTTCTTTTCTATAAGCTGAACTTGTTTAAACATTCTCAACTTGTTTTTTTTTACACTTGGGGAAAAATATTTCTTTTCAAGCATTTTCAATAAAAAATAATGCACTTTTAATATATTCTTTTTTATAAAAAACACAATAAAAATGATTCCATTTTTCGACATTCGTGAAATGTCACTAAACTTTATGTTGTGAAATCAATGATATCTGATCCCTGATATGCAAATCCAATTATTTGAAAATCAGAGAAAGCGAAACAAAGTTATGAGCGAAGCAATTTTTTCATGCTTTGTGCATAAAAAGCTTGAAAGTCCGTATTTTTCCCCACTTTTTCTCATTTCACACATTTTTTCAGAAAGCATTATTTCAGAGACATGCATCCATTTGTTTGAAAATTTAATGATATGAAATAAAACTAATTTGAAATGAAATGATATCTCAAAGGAAAAACAATAAAATATTTGTATATGACGAACAATTCTCAGATCAAAATTTTCATATGGGTGAAAATACGGACTTTCAAGCTTTATATGCACAAAGCATGAAAAAATTGTTTCGCCCATAACTTTTCATCGCTTTCTCAGATTTCTTAATAATTTTGATTTTCATATCAGTTAACAGGCATCGTTGAAATTAAAACATAAAGTTTTCCAACATTTCACGAATGTCAAATAAAAGAACCATTTTTTTGTGTTTTTTAATCTCAAATAGTCATTGAAAAGTGCATAATTATTAAATAAAAATGCCTTTAGTGAAATATTTAGCTCCATATGTTCTTCCATTTCGCTTCAAATTCTTGTCCAATTCTTTTTCTTTTCAGAATTAAATAAAAATATACAATAAATAACGCCTTGTTTTTATTTTTTATGTGCTTAATAATTTACACAAATTCATATTTGTTCCGAAAATCGTGTTTTAAGCAAAAACAGTGAAATGAGAAAAAAAGATAAAAAATTATATTGATTATGTTAAAAACAAGTGAAAATAATAATATAGGAGTGAAGAATTGTGATGCTGTGGCTTTCAACGCTCATTATGAAATATTGGCTTCATTACCAGAAAATCTTTGATCTGTCCCCTAAAATAATAAAAATTTTGAATATTTTTTTGAAAATAAAAATTTCAAAAAAATTTTTAACAGAATTCTTAAAAACAAAAATATTAGAAAGTCTATTTATTTTGTTTTTGTTTTTAGCCTTTTCACAAATCAAAAAAGCAAAAATATGTTTCAAAAAAACAGGGATGAGATAAAATTTTGAGGTCAAGATAAAATATACACCCTATTTCTTAATCTCCTTTTTATTCTTCGAGACATTTTTTTCTCCATCATATTAATATCTGGCAGTGGTCATTTTCCCCCCATTATTTCTGTTTGTCGATTCACATTGGAAGGAGATACAATTAAATAGATGAAAAGTGGAAGTTAATATTTGTGGTCGTGAACTGACAAATGATCATCGAATTGCAAAGATTTTGTATTTTTTCTTTGCTTTCACATTCATCTTGAAAATCATCTTTTTGTTCTCAAGGTTTTGATTTTCAACTACGATTCAATCAAATTAAATTGAATTTGGTGATATTTGGGAGGAAACAGAAGAACACAGACCTGTTTATAAGAAAAGAGAAAATACTCCTGAATACGATGAATACGCATGACTATTTTTTTCAACTTTTTCAATGGAACTTCTGAGTTAATTATTCCTTTGCGGAATGATTATAAAAAAAAAAGATGAAAGTTAAACAATCGAAACAAAATTCCAACTTTCTTTCTTTCCCAATTTCTTTTATTGATATGTTAAATTTTTATAAAATTAAAAAAATAAAAAGTCTTTCATAAAAGATTCAAATGAGTATTTGTTTTCTATTTTGCGAAATGATGAAAAAAGAAAAAATAAAAATTTTGAGTTACAAAGTCCCATTCTACTCATTTCTCAAGCATTCACAAAATAATCTGAAATATTCAACGATAAACCATCATAGTATTTTCTATCCAGAAAATCAAAGATCTTATGAAAACTCTCAATGCAATCTTCGTATCCTTCCTCTTCCATCTTTTCAAACATCTCCATTTTTATTGCCTTTCTTTTCGCTTCTTCCATTTCATCAACCATCTTCCATTTCAATGTTTTTGATAATTTCAAAAAGAATCTCAAATGATAATGTGCCATGTCGTGTTCCAAAGTTGCTTGCTGAATTTCCTCCAAAACAACATTCGCTGCTCCACTCTTCGTCAAACAAACCACACAGACTGGTTTTATTTTTGCCACTGTTTTAAAAACAAAAAAGCTGACACCAACAATTTCTTTTTCATATTCTCTTGCTGCTCTGCACAGAGTGACAATGCAACGAATCAGCTCAATATGTTCTTCATCCAAAAATAGACGTTCACGAAAATAAGCCATTACCATTCTGAGCCATTCCATTATGACGTTCACTTCTTTCGCTTCGCTTCTCCTCGCCTCTTTCTCCTTCCCTCCTTTTCTCTTCCAATTCACACATTCCCTCAGCTCATCCAATTCTCTTGTTGCTTCTTTCACAAAATGAAACTCATTCAAAATGACATCTTCAAATTCTCCTTCTCGCTGAAGTCTTAGAACGAGGAACTTCCAAGCAGATTGATAACCAAGTCGTGTCAAATTCCGATGTTCCTTGTGATATTCAATGATTTCTATTATTTCATTCAGGTAAATATCTGTATTCACTCTCTAATAAAAATAAATAAATGCAACTCCAAGCAAATAAAGAAAAAGTAATTTCAAACCATTGTCGTTTCAATCAAACTCAAAGAAAAAAGAACCATTTCGACTTCATTTCGTGTTTCTTCGTTTTCCATTTTGTTAGAAGCAGCATTCAAAAGGCAAGGCAAACAAATCACAATCAATCTGTCTGGAATTATGCACTGGTATGTCATTACATAGCATTCGCAAAGATCGACGAGAAGCCTTTCATTCTTTTCTTCTTTTTTCTCTTCTTCTTTAACAATCATCTCCTCGATTCTTTTAGGCAGCAGAGAATGGAAAGAGCTATAGCAATGAAAGTTTTTAAATTTCTTGCAATAGCCAATGTGCTTCAACAGATGAATTGCAGCTTTCAAATTAATTCGTTTTTCTCCAATCATTTTATCTATTTTATTGAATAGCTCAATCGTGAAAACAGATTTGTATTCGTCTTCATTCATGTAGTCCACGAGTCCGTTCATTTCAACAATTTTCTGTTTCTGTTCTTCTTCATCGCAATCTTCCAGTTCAGAAAACAATTCTTCAATAAAAAAGATAAAAATTGTAACAATCATGATTCAAATACAACAACAATAACAAACCTGTAACTCTTTTTGATGTGTCATTCAACTGAATTTTCAAAAACGCATCGCAACCAGAAAACAATTTCATTTTGCCATTCACATTGAATTCGCATATGTTTGGATAAATGAAACAGATGAAAAATAAAAACTCAAAAATTGCCTTTAAAATATGTGCGTTCACACAGTTTCTTCTTGTGTTTGCATTTTTGGCAATGTATTAAGAAGAGAAACAACGTTTTATTTTTTATTCGGTTTGCTATTATGGAGGTTATGATCGAATTGTTTTCTTTGAACGAAAATATTTCTTGTTAAAATGAAAGATTGAGCAATAAAACTCTATTTCATTCTTTATTCAATTAATTCCGGTGACTTTGCGCTTCCGTGAGATGATATATTCTTTTTGATTTATTGATGCACTATTTTTTTCACATTTGAGCGGTCAAGCAATCTCAACAACAAAAGTTATTGAACGTTTTAAACTTATTGTTTGCATTCTTTTATTGTCCTATTTTTTAAAAAGTATTTCCATCTGAATCCTTTTCAAAGTCCGGAAATATCACGAATTATTGAAATGGCCAATCCTTTCTTTTCAGGGCAGACAACAATGGAGAGATCCAAATATTACCTCATAAATATCATGCGTTTGATTCTGGTTGCTTTTTTATTTACAAAAATATTCACCTATTATTGTTGACTCAAAGCGAAATATGTGGAAATACAATGAAAAACGAATATTAATTGAAGGGAAATTCACAGGATTAGAAGACGCCAAAGACAGAAAGATAGAATGATCAGTTTCTATGAAAAGAGAGTCCTTTTTAGAATATGGAGAGGGTGTCATCAAAAAGAAAATTGTTGGAAAGGTTGGTGTAAATGACTGAAACAGGAGATTGGCAGAAGTTGGAACAGAACAAGGCGACTCTCTTGGGATGAGATGGACAAGGCGTTGATATTATGCGCTGGGAATAACAATGGAACTGCTTTTCATTGCTTGGCTGAAGAGCCTAAAATACGAGAAAATCAGGCAGCTTGGTGTGATACAGGAAGCAAGAGGCAAATGACAGGCAAAATGGATAATAGTCATTTGTCCTTTGTCTTCAGCCTTATGCCATCGAAGCGTTACCCACACGAGCAGATGAGGTTGTGATGTTGAAAATATCTTCTGTTTGAAGACATCCAACATTAAAGATTTCAATAACGACTTCTTCATCACCTTTTGCATCGTCTTCATCTTCTTCTTCGCCATCATTGTTTTCATGTGCGCCTCCACAACAAATGCTATTCTAATTTTTTTTTATCTTGTCCATTATACTCTTCCTCCTCTTCCTCCTCTTCCTCCTCTACCTCCTCCTCTTCTTCCTTTTCTTCTTCTTCTCCTCCTCCTCCTTTTTCATTTTTCTCTTCTTTGTTGTCATCCATCAATGCATTGTGCAGTTTTTCTGGATATGCATTTGAACTGCTTAACTCTTCCACAGTGGCACATCCCACTCTGCTTCAGCATTTCATATGGCTTCTGTGCGCAGGCTGTGCTGAATGGGGTGAATGGAAGAGAGAGGGGGAAGGAGCTCCTAGGCACGTTGCGTTCATCCACTAAATTTATTACACCGCCAAGGAGCAGAGAGGAATACGAGTTCAAGTGGAAGAGGCAAAGAAGGTGGATTTCAGAAGCAAATTGATCGAAGAGCAGAAGAAATGGAGACAGCAGGAAGAGCCAAAGACGAAGTCGAACATGCACTACGAGTTTTGCACACCGCAAATTGCACTTTCGAACCACGACAAGAACAGGCGGCAACTGAAAGGAGGAGGAGGGACAGGAGAAGAGAAGTAGGAGGTGATGATGAAGACGAATTGCAGCAGACATTCTGCTTGTTCAACAGCGCACTCTCATCTGCCCAGCTGCACACTCAAAACATCACAGCCTCCTCAACATTTGCTACTCCTCCTTTTTCTCCCTTGCTCCACACCCAATTGTCTGCCCCTTCTGTTCTTGTTGGCTCTCCACTTAAGCCCCTCGCACCGTCGCCTCCTGCCGCCCACTCCTCTTCACTCACACAGAAGTCCCTCTGCACATTCAGCCCAAGCTCCGCTGCTTTGTCGAACATGCCTTCATTTTCCTCCTCAAACAATTCATTCATTGGGTTCTATCGCTCTCGAAATGCTGCAGCCAATGGAAGTGCAAGGAATCGCAAAAAGGGAAACAGCAGATAGCAGACGATCAGGCGAATCCCTTCTCTTGGTGTGAATTGAATGACTCAAAAACAACTGGAACATCATCATCTGCAACTGATAGAGTTTCAAGCGGAGGGGCGAATAACATGCATAATCAGACATCTGGAACAATTTCAGCCAAATGAAGTTCATTTTGTGATTTGTTATTGTTTGAAATTTTTTTTCGACCTGTTTGATCGAAAATGTGAAAAATATTGTGAAAAAATAACAAAAAAGAATTAACAAACATTGTGAAAGGAACAATAATATTTTATCACCAAGTGCTTTTCTATTTCGATTGCTTTTGTTGTAATTAAAAGAAGAACATGATTTTTCAGCAATTATTAATCAAAAATAAACTAAAAATCTTGTAAATTATTCATCTAAAGTTTTTTTTTTTTTTTTTGGTTTTGTTTTTAAAAACAAATATATCTGATTCATTAACAAATGCACTTACTGACAAAAAAATGTATTTTCTTGAAACATATTAGAAAATAAATTTTTTAAGAATTATTCTGAAAAGACTGTCTTCATTCCAATCAATTTTTTTTATTCCAATAAAAGGTATTAATGAAAAATAAATATTGATAATTTGTAAAAGCTATTTTCATTCGAATAAATCAATCTATTCCAACTCCATCTTATAAAAAAAGAATCGAAAAATAAATAACAAAAATTATTAAAATAATAAAATTAAAATTAAACCAGAGAGAGCGAGAAAAAAGGAAAGAAAGAAAAAGAAAGAAAAAAGAGAAAGAAATCAAAAATTGAACTTCCGAGACACAATTTGTAACGAATCTCATTTCCTCAAATACTCACAAAATAATCTGAAATATTCAACGGTAATCCACAAAGATATTTTCTGCCAAGAAAAGAAAATATTCCACGATAGCTTGTGATGGCATCTTCGTATCCTTCTTCTTCCATCTTTTCAAGCACTTTTCTTTTCAACCCTTTTCTTTTCTCTTCTTCCATTTCATCTTTTTTCGCTTCGTCTCTCTCTTCTTCCTCCTCTTCTTCCTCCTCTTCAACCTTCTCTTCGTCTCTCTCTTCTTCCTCTTCTTCTTCCTCCTCTTCAACCTTCTCTTCGTCTCTCTCCTCTTCCTCTTCTTCTTCCTCCTCTTCAACCTTCTCTTCTTCTATTTCGTCATCCTCCTCTTCTTCCTCCTCTTTTTTCAGTCTTTCTGAAATAATCACACAAAATATCAGGGCATAACGTGAAATTGTATCGACCAATGTTTGTTGATGAATCTCTTCCAAAACAGCATCAACAGCTCCGCCTCTCAGCAAAGCATCAACTTTCACATTAAAATTTTCTGCTGCATGTTTAAAAAAATAAATGCACTGTTTGCGAATTTCTCTGTTATGATCACTTGCCTCTCCATATACTCTTGCAATGCTTTCAATAATCACAGAATAGTCTTCATTCCATAATTCGAAATCGAAAAAATAATCCATCAACGTTTGCAGCCATCGAATCAAAAGAAGCTCTTCTTTTGTTTCTTTTCTTCTTTTTTCATTTTCTTCTTCTTTTCTCTTCCTATCCACACATTTTGACAGATCTTCAATTTCTCTTCTTGCATCTTCCACAAAATGAAGTTCATTAACAATGGCCGCTACCAAATCCTCATCGTAAAAAGATCGAAAAATCAAAAACAGCCAAGCAGACTGATACGCAAGACGAGTGAGATTGCCGCATTTCTGGTGATATTGGATGATTTCTTTGATTCCATTCGCATACAGCTCATTTTTCACATCCTTAGAAATTAGGAAAAAATCAAAAATACCAAAAAGGAAATTGAAATGCTCATACACATTGAATTGAACTCAAAGCCAGTAATGCCATTTCCACTTCTTTTTGCGTTTCCTCTTCTTCTTCTTTCTTCAATGCAACTTTCAGAAGACAAAATACACACATTAAAATTAATCCTTGTGCGAAATCGAAGCTCAAAGGTATGAAGCATTCATAAAGATCAGCTAAATGCTTTTCATCCTTTTCTTCTTTTTTCTTTTCTTCTTCAATAATCATCTTCTCAAATCTTTTGTTCAACAAAGATTTTTCAAAACTACAAATCCAAATGCTTTTCAGAACATTGCAATATCCAATGTGTTTCAGCAACAAAATTGCATTTCGCATCGAAAGTTTCTCTTCTTCAATCATTTGGTGAATTTTGTTGAACAATTCTTCTGAAAATACAGACTCAAATTTATCCTTATTCATTTCTTCCATTTGTTCATTCATTTCTTCGATTTTCTGTTTCTGTTCTTCTTCATCGCAATCTTCCAGTTCAGAAAACAATTCTTCAATAAAAAAGATAAAAATTGTAACAAACATGTTTCAAATACAACAACAATAACAAACCTGTAACTCTTTTTGATGTGTCATTCAACTGAATTTTCAAAAACGCATCGCAACCAGAAAACAATTTCATTTTGCCATTCACATTGAATTCGCATATGTTTGGATAAATGAAACAGATGAAAAATAAAAACTCAAAAATTGCCTTTAAAATATGTGCGTTCACACCATGTTTTTAGAGCAAGAATCTTTAACAAAGGATTGAGAAGAAGAAAAAAAAAACTTTATCTTCTTTTGTTTGCTGTTATGGATATTATGAACAAAAAATTATCGAAGACGGAAATATTCCCTGTTAAAATAAAAGAATGATGAATGAAATATTTTTGAGGAATGCCTTCAATTATAACCTGTGGCGATAACAGGCAATGATAACATTTTATGTGCTTTGAAATTTTTAATTGGAATTTTTTTGTATTTAGTCTGCCACGAAGGAGCAAAAATTTAATTGCAAAAGAAAATAATATGAATGTTTATCCTTTTTAAATCCTATTTATTCTGAAGATATTTCCACTGAATCATTTATTTATTCCAAGAATCTGACAAATTGTTTTATTGGCCAATCTTTGCTTTTCAGAGTGGAATTTCAAGTGAGGAAAGTTTGTGCAGTATCTTCTGTTCAAGAAGAAGATATTGGATGACCGTTGGATTTTGTTTAATTTTTCGATGATAAATGATGGAATTGAAAAGATAATAATGGTATTTCTTTTCCTCGAAAAGTCAAAAGTCGACTCCTTTGAAGGAGAAATGACATCTTAAAAGGTGATTAAGCGAATTAGATGATGAAACAATTTAAAACCGAAGGAATAATGAATTTTTATTTGAGGAAAATGAGCTTTGTTCAAAAGAATAAAAACGAAAATGACTTAAGCAACGTTCTGAAGGTTTGCTGTTGTTCTTTTTTTGAAGTGATTGTTCTTTTTTTTTTATTTGTAGGGACTTTGAAAGAATGAGAAATTTGATAATTCATGTGAAGAATGAGAAGAAATAAATTTTCTACAGATGCAACAAAGATGGACCAATTCTTAGAACTTCGATTTGGATGGTGAATGACAACTTTTTAGAGAAGGGCTTTCATTTTTTGCTTGTAATTTCAATCAAATCGATTGAAAAGGCAAGAAAATGGAAAAATTAACATCTCATTATTTCATGTTCAGCTGAATCGACAGGAAAACGTTGTGAAAATTCATCAGTCGAAAATTTCACATGCGTCAACATCATTCAATCTAATTGCGCGCCAATTGCAACAGAAACATTTCAATGGCCAATGACTGTTTCATTCAACACAAAAAATGTTTTTTCTGATAGCACTGTTAATTTTGGTGATTCTCGTTTTGCTGAATATTCTGCTGGAAATACAGCTGACTTCTTCTCATTTGGCTCAATTTTACCACAAGCCACTCCGACAGAGAGAGGAATTTTATTCGCAATATCTGCTCATCTTCTTCTTCATATTTTATTGCTTTCATCCGTATTTGGCAATCTTCTTCAGCATCGTCTTCGTCTTCTTCCTTCTTTGGGATACCAAATGAGTGTATATTGAGTGAATTTGCACAAAGTCCATTCTTTTTGAGCATTGCTCGAAAAGACATCGCTTTTGGAGATTCTTTTATTGGAAAATGTTAATAACCTTTTACTCAACGCAGATGAATGAAACAAGGAGTAGATGGCAAAAAATAAAAAAATTACACAGAGAAGACAAGGAAATCAGTCCAACCGAAAAGAGAGACAAGTCACTTTCACAGAAATGCATCTGTAACAGCTTCTTCATCTTCATCGAGTTTTTGTTTGGAGAATTATCGTCATGTTCTGATAGAACAACTATTTTCTCTCTAATCCAATCTGAAACAACTTCATTTGAAGGATATTCGAAGTTGAAGAGCAGAAGCAGGCTATTGGATGGCATTTTGTATCTTCATAATCTTCTTCTTATTCTCAATTGTGTTTGATGATTTTTGTTTCACCCTTATAGTAGCTTCTTCATTTCATTTCACTTCAAATTTAACTTCTGCGCTTATCTTCTGTTCATTCAATGAAATGCCGCTAATTTCAGTTATTTCGGAATTATGTAGGGTTACACTTTTACTCTGACCTATATTTTTACCCCCACCCTTTTTTTTGTGGAGCTGGCTACAGCTTAATACAAGCTTGTAGCCAACAAAAAATAACTAGAAATGTTTATTTTAATAAATTTAAGTTATACAGAAAAAATTTTTTAACGAAAAATTTTTAACTTTGAGATCTCGGTATTTTTTAATTTTATTTTTTGATCATAAAATTGATGGTCTTTCCATGAATATAACATTCTGGAAGTTTTAAGCTACATCAACATTACACCTCATATCCTTTTTATTGTTTTTATAACTTTTCACATTTCACAAATTTCTTTTTCACCTGTTTTCTCATTTCATCGACTTTTCGAAAAAATGAAATTATGTAAAGAACGGTGAATTTTAAGAAAAAATTTTTATATTATCCCAAATATATATTAAAATGTTAATTACGAAGATATTCAAAAAAGTTTTGCAAATTTGATTTCAAACAGAAAAATGAAAAACATCAATTTCGGAATATTTGATTTTTTCAGCCAGTAACATTTTTTCTACAAAAAATTATATGTGTGTCCAACAATATATTGAGTTTAAAATGAGATGCAGCTCACAAAATTTAAAAATTGTTTTTTTACACTAAATAATTTCATTTTTTCGAAAAGTCGATGAAATGAGAAAACAGGTGAAAAAGAAATTTGTGAAATGTGAAAAGTTATAAAAACAATAAAAAGGATATGAGGTGTAATGTTGATGTAGCTTAAAACTTCCAGAATGTTATATTCATGGAAAGACCATCAATTTTATGATCAAAAAATAAAATTAAAAAATACCGAGATCTCAAAGTTAAAAATTTTTCGTTAAAAAATTTTTTCTGTATAACTTAAATTTATTAAAATAAACATTTCTAGTTATTTTTTGTTGGCTACAAGCTTGTATTAAGCTGTAGCCAGCTCCACAAAAAAAAGGGTGGGGGTAAAAATATAGGTCAGAGTAAAAGTGTAACCCTATGCAATAAGTTCTCCTCTTTGTTCATTGCTCGCTCGTTCATATCTCATCTCTTTTATCATCTTCTCTATTCTTTGGCTTAGCTTTGTGCACTTCCCCCGGTTTCCTCAGTATTCTCTAATTATCTGGAATCTCATCAAATTTGAAAGCAGAAAGGAAGAACCAGTGAAGAAGATGATGATTTCTCAGATATGTGTGAATGTGAAGAAGAAGAAGAAGAAGAAGAAGAAGAAGAAGAAGAAGAAGAAAGAAGATATTGAAAATAAAGGAAGAAATGATGAAGGTAAGCTGGCAGTTTTCTATCGTTAAGTTCGTCAACATCATCAGTTGTTTCAGGAATAGTCTCTCTCTCTCTCTTTTTTTTTTTTGATTCTTTTTTTTCTTTCATTTTCAAATCTGACGACACTGTGTTTGAAGAAGATTGCTGGATATTTGGCAATGTATCCAAATCCGTAAATTAATAGGGTGATTTATAAACCCGAACATTTTCATAAACCCGGTTATTTTTTTTGTTCGTTGAAACAGAGTAAATACAACATGAAAATACAAAAAACAAACTTTTATATGTTTATTTTACTATTTAATGAAAGTACTAAAATTTTTTTGTTTCAATTTTTGTTTTTGATGAAGATCAAAGGAATTTTTAATTTATTTTTGATCATTTGTTTTGTCCGTTTCGGACTATCTTTCTTTTTCTGTCAATTTTTAGGTATAATGTCATTAAATATACATAACGAAGTTTTATTGTTTCAAATATTTTTTGTTTTTTCTAATTTTTTCGATTGTTTTTCACATTTCATCGTTTTTGACAAAAAATATGAAAAAATGAAAATTGAGAGTTGTACAATATTTTTTACATATTAAATATGATGTGCATGAAAAGAAAAAGGTTTGCATAAAGCATATACCGGGTTAAAAATTTGTGAAATGTTGTTGTTTTCATTACACTCATCAAATATTGAAAATGATAAAAATACTAATTTTGTTTACAAATAAATTTAAAATGACTAATAATGAAGAATATCAATGCATTGTTAGCTTATTTACATGACATCGTAATCAGTGATTCTTCAAATCAAATATAAGTTCAGAAAATTTCATTTTTTCACACTTTTTGTCAAAAACGATGAAATGTGAAAAACAATAGAAAAAATAGATAAAAACATAAAACATTTCGAACAGTAAAACTTCATTATGTATGTTTTATGACCTTGTAATTAAAAACAAACAAAAAATGAAAGTTGATTCAAAACGAACAAAACAAATGATCAAAAATAAATTAAAAATTCCTTTGATCTTCATCAAAAACAAAAATTGAAACAAAAAAATTTTAGTACTTTCATTAAATAGTAAAATAAACATATAAAAGTTTGTTTTTTGTATTTTCATGTTGTATTTACTCTGTTTCAACGAACAAAAAAAATAACCGGGTTTATGAAAATGTTCGGGTTTATAAATCACCCTATTAATTTACGGATTTGGATACATTGCCAAATATCCAGCAATCTTCTTCAAACACAGTGTCGTCAGATTTGAAAATGAAAGAAAAAAAAGAATCAAAAAAAAAAAAGAGAGAGAGAGAGACTATTCCTGAAACAACTGATGATGTTGACGAACTTAACGATAGAAAACTGCCAGCTTACCTTCATCATTTCTTCCTTTATTTTCAATATCTTCTTTCTTCTTCTTCTTCTTCTTCTTCTTCTTCTTCTTCTTCACATTCACACATATCTGAGAAATCATCATCTTCTTCACTGGTTCTTCCTTTCTGCTTTCAAATTTGATGAGATTCCAGATAATTAGAGAATACTGAGGAAACCGGGGGAAGTGCACAAAGCTAAGCCAAAGAATAGAGAAGATGATAAAAGAGATGAGATATGAACGAGCGAGCAATGAACAAAGAGGAGAACTTATTGCATAGGGTTACACTTTTACTCTGACCTATATTTTTACCCCCACCCTTTTTTTTGTGGAGCTGGCTACAGCTTAATACAAGCTTGTAGCCAACAAAAATAACTAGAAATGTTTATTTTAATAAATTTAAGTTATACAGAAAAAATTTTTAACGAAAAATTTTTAACTTTGAGATCTCGGTATTTTTTAATTTTATTTTTGATCATAAAATTGATGGTCTTTCCATGAATATAACATTCTGGAAGTTTTAAGCTACATCAACATTACACCTCATATCCTTTTTATTGTTTTTATAACTTTTCACATTTCACAAATTTCTTTTTCACCTGTTTTCTCATTTCATCGACTTTTCGAAAAAATGAAATTATTTAGTGTAAAAAAACAATTTTTAAATTTTGTGAGCTGCATCTCATTTTAAACTCAATATATTGTTGGACACACATATAATTTTTTGTAGAAAAAATGTTACTGGCTGAAAAAATCAAATATTCCGAAATTGATGTTTTTCATTTTTCTGTTTGAAATCAAATTTGCAAAACTTTTTTGAATATCTTCGTAATTAACATTTTAATATATATTTGGGATAATATAAAAATTTTTTCTTAAAATTCACCGTTCTTTACATAATTTCATTTTTTCGAAAAGTCGATGAAATGAGAAAACAGGTGAAAAAGAAATTTGTGAAATGTGAAAAGTTATAAAAACAATAAAAAGGATATGAGGTGTAATGTTGATGTAGCTTAAAACTTCCAGAATGTTATATTCATGGAAAGACCATCAATTTTATGATCAAAAAATAAAATTAAAAAATACCGAGATCTCAAAGTTAAAAATTTTTCGTTAAAAAATTTTTTCTGTATAACTTAAATTTATTAAAATAAACATTTCTAGTTATTTTTTGTTGGCTACAAGCTTGTATTAAGCTGTAGCCAGCTCCACAAAAAAAAGGGTGGGGGTAAAAATATAGGTCAGAGTAAAAGTGTAACCCTATGCAATAAGTTCTCCTCTTTGTTCATTGCTCGCTCGTTCATATCTCATCTCTTTTATCATCTTCTCTATTCTTTGGCTTAGCTTTGTGCACTTCCCCCGGTTTCCTCAGTATTCTCTAATTATCTGGAATCTCATCAAATTTGAAAGCAGAAAGGAAGAACCAGTGAAGAAGATGATGATTTCTCAGATATGTGTGAATGTGAAGAAGAAGAAGAAGAAGAAGAAGAAGAAGAAGAAGAAGAAAGAAGATATTGAAAATAAAGGAAGAAATGATGAAGGTAAGCTGGCAGTTTTCTATCGTTAAGTTCGTCAACATCATCAGTTGTTTCAGGAATAGTCTCTCTCTCTCTCTTTTTTTTTTTTGATTCTTTTTTTTCTTTCATTTTCAAATCTGACGACACTGTGTTTGAAGAAGATTGCTGGATATTTGGCAATGTATCCAAATCCGTAAATTAATAGGGTGATTTATAAACCCGAACATTTTCATAAACCCGGTTATTTTTTTTGTTCGTTGAAACAGAGTAAATACAACATGAAAATACAAAAAACAAACTTTTATATGTTTATTTTACTATTTAATGAAAGTACTAAAATTTTTTTGTTTCAATTTTTGTTTTTGATGAAGATCAAAGGAATTTTTAATTTATTTTTGATCATTTGTTTTGTCCGTTTCGGACTATCTTTCTTTTTCTGTCAATTTTTAGGTATAATGTCATTAAATATACATAACGAAGTTTTATTGTTTCAAATATTTTTTGTTTTTTCTAATTTTTTCGATTGTTTTTCACATTTCATCGTTTTTGACAAAAAATATGAAAAAATGAAAATTGAGAGTTGTACAATATTTTTTACATATTAAATATGATGTGCATGAAAAGAAAAAGGTTTGCATAAAGCATATACCGGGTTAAAAATTTGTGAAATGTTGTTGTTTTCATTACACTCATCAAATATTGAAAATGATAAAAATACTAATTTTGTTTACAAATAAATTTAAAATGACTAATAATGAAGAATATCAATGCATTGTTAGCTTATTTACATGACATCGTAATCAGTGATTCTTCAAATCAAATATAAGTTCAGAAAATTTCATTTTTTCACACTTTTTGTCAAAAACGATGAAATGTGAAAAACAATAGAAAAAATAGATAAAAACATAAAACATTTCGAACAGTAAAACTTCATTATGTATGTTTTATGACCTTGTAATTAAAAACAAACAAAAAATGAAAGTTGATTCAAAACGAACAAAACAAATGATCAAAAATAAATTAAAAATTCCTTTGATCTTCATCAAAAACAAAAATTGAAACAAAAAAATTTTAGTACTTTCATTAAATAGTAAAATAAACATATAAAAGTTTGTTTTTTGTATTTTCATGTTGTATTTACTCTGTTTCAACGAACAAAAAAAATAACCGGGTTTATGAAAATGTTCGGGTTTATAAATCACCCTAAATATGTTCAAACAAATGAATTGAAAGAAATGAAGTGGAATTGAAGATTTACTAGAAGAATTTGATTTGTAAAGCAAATGAAGAAGTAGATATCAACAATGGAAATCCAGAAATAGCATTTTAACTCAGTTTTGAATAAAGCACACAGAAAAATGAATCTCTTATGAGAACTAAACAGATACAAGGTAATCGGATAGAATCTTTGAGTAGCCATGCTTTTTTTTCATTTTATGAAGAATAACATATTTTTCGATGTTAATGTCTTCGTATCCTTCTTCTTCCATCCTTTCGAATAATCGTCTTTTCAATCCTTTTCGTCTTGCTTCATCTTCATCTTTTTCCATCTTTCCATTCAGTTTTTTGTAATTTCTCTGAAAAGTATCAACATATTCTCGAAGTTCAACCTATTCACATTCGAAATGGCGGCTTCCTCCAAAATGGCATCAACCACCCCGCCTTTCAACAAGTCATCTACCTTCACTGCATTGTTCTTCGCCATTGATACAAGCAGAAAAATGCATTGGTTGTAAATATTTTTGTAATTATCCTTTGCCAATCGAAATACTTGCACAATGCTTCCAACAAGCTCAATATGATCTTCATTTTCCTGTTGGAACGCATAAAAATAACAGTCCAACATTTGCAGCCACCTCATCAATATCAACTCTTCTTCCTTTTCTTTTTCTCCTTTTTTGTTTTCCTTTTCTTGCCATTCCAGTCCATGCCTCCCAGAAATTTCTTCAATTCTTCTTTTGCTTCCTTTACAAAATGCAGCTCGTTAAGTATTTCGTTTTCCATCTCTCTTTCTAATTGTAACTCATCCGCAACAGCGTTGGCCAATTTTCTTTCGTAGCGTAATCTATTGATTGCAAATGACTATGCAGACTGATATGCCAGCTGAGTAAGATTGCGATGTTCCTGATGACATTTGATAATTTCTTTAATCTCATTTGCGTACAGCCCTTTTTCTATTTTCTGTTTAAAAATTGATATAAAAAATCAACAGATAAAGCAAAATGTTTTGCATGCCTCCAAAGTCATTGTGTTACTCAACGCCAGAAATGCCGTTTCCACTTCTTTTTGCGTTTCTTCGTTTTCCTCTTTTTTCAAAACAACTTTCAAAAGGCAAGGTACGAAAATTGAAAGCAAATCATCCATTGTGCATTCATCATTCAACAAAAGATAGCAATCGGAAAGATCAGTCAAAAGCGTTTCATTCTTTTCTTCTTTTTTCTCGTATTCTTCAACATCTATTTCTTCGATTCTTTCACGCAGCAATGAATTATCAAAAGAAAAAAGAGAAAATCTTTTCAGTGATTTGCAATATCCAGTCTGTTTCAACAACAAAATTGCATTATCTAATGATAATTTCTTTTCTTCAACCATTTTGACCATTTCGTTGAAAAAAATTGTTGAAAAAATCGAATCAAATTCATCTTCCTTCATTTCCTCAACTAGTCCATTCATTTCAATATCTTTTTGTTTCTGTGCATCCTCGCTGCGATTTTCTAGTTCAGAAAACAATTCTGTAAAAATAAAAATAAAAGATGCATCGTTAAAAAATCCAATAGAAACAGTATTTGCAAACTGGAGAAACTTTCTGAAACGCTATTCCATTGTTCCCCCATAAATATGCGGCGTTCGGGATGCATCTGCACTTTTTACAAAATTTTTCTTATCTCATGTAGCATGATTTTAAAAATAATAAAATGATAATTCAGTCTAGCATTCATAATTGCCATATGAGCGTTCAAACTTCCATTTGTGCTTTAGTGTTTTTTACTGGATATAATATAGAAAACTGAAAATTTATTATTTTAACTATATGGGTGATTATTTTTGAAATCAAATTTTTTCATACAAAAATTTTGGTACAAAAAATTTCAAGAATACAAATAAAAAAAAAATCGGAAAGTGAAAAGGCTAATTGAATACATTTTAATTTTTGATTCGGAAAAACTATTTGTTTTGAAAACAATTGTCATGCTTTTTCTCTTTTGAATAAAAATTTTCTTTCAAAAAACAAATAATCTTTGAAAAATCAACACACCGAAAAAAGATATGATTTCATAAATAATCACCCATATTGACAGGAGTGTTTTGATCAAATTATTCATACAGATATCGCAAAAAATACCGGACATCGCACAAAATACCGGACAAGATCGATTTCATAAAAACTGCAAGAGGAATATTTCTGACAATTTTCCTCAAAATATATCTCATCAATACAAATTCATTTGATATACTAAACCTTCAAAATAGCTTCATTTATGTTCAGAATACTTTTTTTAACAATTTGGAAAAATAGGATTTTGAGTTTCTCCGAGATTTTAAATATAATTTTCTCTGAGCACAAATGAAGATATTTTGAAGGTTTAGTATATCAAATGAGTTTGTATTGATGAGATATATTTCGAGGAAATTTTACAGAATTTTTCCTCTTTCGGTTGTTGTGAAATCGATCTTGTCCGGTATTTTGTGCGATGTCCGGTATTTTATGCGATATCTGTATTGGGATAATATTTTATGTTTTATGAATATTGTTCACTGCAGTTTTTTGAAAGATTTTTAACGATTTTTTGTTTTATTGCATTCAATATTGCACGATAATGTCAGAATATTAATCAAACGATTACAGAAAAAGCTAGAAACAAATTATTGAATTTTTCATAAATGAATGAATTTTGTCCCAATTGGATAAAAATTATTTGTTTTATAAATTTAACAAATCTTCCGTTAAACAAATAAATATATCGTATTTCCCAAATTAATTCTCTGCGAAATTTTTTTTTGTTATAGAAATGTTTGAATATTTGATTTATCAATTGATTATGAAATATTTTTTGACGCAGCAAACATGTCAAATTTTTTTTCTAATATAGAGATTATGTTGTTAGTGAACGTTTTTTCGCTATTAACAAACTTTATTTGAATTTATCTGAAAAAAAATAATTTGAAAAAAACGATGAAACTTGTTCGAAATTTAAATCATTTGTTCAAAGTTTCTGATTTTGTTCTTCACTTTTTTTTCGCTTGGGACGAAATGTGGAACTTCAAACTTTTTTATTGAAAAAATTGCTATCTTGACTTTTTTTGTATCAAAAAAAGAAAAATAAAAGCGGTTCATTTTTTTGTGTTCGAATAAACAGTACGTGCAAAAAAAACTGTGTAGGATCGTTTTCTAAATAAGCGGTTAAAGAATAAATTTGATATTTATATAAAACATATCTTATCTATACCAACTCATTTTGGGAAAAACATTTGACTTCAAGCTTTCACATTGGAATATAATGCACTTTTTATTGATTTTTTGTGATAAAAAATATGGAAAAAATGGGTTCATTTATTGAAATACATGTGATAACACAAAACAACATGTTGTGATTTAAACGATACCTGTTTGTTGATAAGAAAAGCCAACTTATTAAGAAATCTGAAAATGATTGAAAAAGTTATGAGAGAATTAATTTTTATGTTCTTTGTGCATAAAAAGCTTGAAAGTTCATATTTTCCCCCATTTGATGAACGAATCTTTCATTTTCGTGTCAACTGAATTTTTTCACAAAAAAAAAAAAAAAAAAAAAAAAAATATATATATATATATATATATATTCAAGAATCTCCAATTCCGATTTCTTTGAAATTAAAATAATAATTTATTGAAATATTCAGCCTGCGTGAAAAAGATACTCCCACAACCAAATGAGTTTTGATAATTTTGAAAATATTTTGTGGAAAATTATCGGAACTATTCCTCTTGAAATTATTGAAAAAACGATCTTGTCAAGTATTTTGTTTTATGTCCTGAATTTTTATTTAACTTTTCATGTCACAAAACAAACTTATGTAGAATAAACGGTACCTGTTTGCAACACCATTAATGATACAAATTAATAAAACTTCTTATTCAAAATTTATTAAATTGAGTTTTTTTCGAAAATATTTTTCTTGTAAAATCGGTTTTTGGCTGAATGTTAGAAAGTGATTAAAATATAATATTTTTTCATTATTAATAAAAAGGTTGAAAAATTGAACCTCTAAAATTATTATTTGTGAATAAACATGAAAATTTCTGTTTTTTCAGAAAAAAATCATCATCCATGAAATCGGATAATTTTTCAAATGAATTCATTTCCTATTGTTAGATTGTGAATGATTAAATCGAAAATTTTTATAACATAAAAATTCAAGTGCTGGAAACAAAAATTTGTCAAATTTGAAATTATCCATTTGAATTCAATAATAATTCTTCATTTGTTTTTTGTTGTTCCCAGCACTTGAATTTTTGTGTTTTAAAAATTTTCGATTTAATCATTCACAATCTAACAATAGGAAATGAATTCATTTGAAAAATTATCCGATTTCATGAATGATGATTTTTTTCTGAAAAAACAGAAATTTTCATGTTTATTCACAAATAATAATTTTAGAGGTTCAATTTTTCAACCTTTTTATTAATAATGAAAAAATATTATATTTTAATCACTTTCTAACATTCAGCCAAAAACCAATTTATCACAATAAAATTTTTGTTAAAAAATACTGAATTTTATTAATTTTGAATAAGAAGTTTTCCAATTTCGAATAAAAAGTTTAACAATTTTGAATAATTAGTTTAACAACTTTGAATAATAAATGGTGTATGCAAAATATTTTTCAAATGGGCTAATTATTATTTTTGCAACAATATATTCTTTTTTACAAAGATTATTATTCGAAAATAAGGTTTGAAGTTAATTATATGAAAACAATTAATTGAAAATTCTTGAAAGAAATAATCGTGTTTTGCATTTTAAACAAACATCGGCTTTTGAAACAATTATGATTCGATTGACTGAAATAAAAATATAACTCGACCAAACAAATAAAGCATTTTAATAATTCACACACCACTTAAAGTTTTAATTTATTGAATAATAACCCGTTTGTATCAAAAAAACAATCAAAGAAGTTTTTCAATAATAAATTACACATATACTCATTTTTCATGAATCTAATTTTTAACCTTTGGATTTCAAATATATCAATATTCGTTCTTTTTCTTTTTCTTCTTTTCTTTTTTCTGACTAAATTTTTTTTTTTTTTATTAGAATTTTCATTTTTTTTTTTTTTTTTGGATGGTTTTCAACCACAGTTATCATAAACATTTTAATGATACAAATAACCAAATGCGCTATTAAAACAAATACTTATCTTTTTTATTTGCACACTTTCATGTTGAGTCAGATGATCATGAAAGTTGTATTCCAAATTTTTGTCAATTCACATCCTAAAATGGGTCAGATCGATTGATCACAATAATCAGATGGAGAAGAAGATAGTAGTTGTAGATCAGGGAACAGGCGTATGTGAATGTAATTATTGAGAGATTCAATTTCGTTTAATTTATGGTGATTATTGACTGATTGTTAATCTACTCAAATTGCTTTTGTAATTTCTAGTATGTGAAATGCGGCTTTGTTGGAGAAAAAATTCCAAGCCATATTTTTCATTCTATGGTTGGACGTCCAATGATTCGTTCTGATGAAATGATTGATAACATTAAACTCAAGGCTTGCAACTTTTTCTTTTTCTATTATTTGATAAATCATTATATATTTTCCCCGATTATTCAATTTATTACCAATTATTTAATTCCTTACATGCTTTTTGTCATTAACTTTTTTATTTGAAACAGGATGTTATGTGCGGATCTGAATGCGCTGCTCTTCGATCAATGCTTCAAATCTCTTATCCGATTGTTAATGGAATTATAAGAAATTGGGAAGATATGTACCATCTTTGGGATTATACATTCTACGAAAGACTTAAAGTTGATCCAAAAGAATACAAAATTCTTTTAACTGAAGCTGCAATGAATCCACGAGAAAACAGAAAGAAAATGCTTGAAACAATGTTCGAACGTTATGGCTTTCAAGCGGTTCATGTTGCAACTCAAGCTTTGCTGACTTTATATGCCCAAGGTCTTATGACTGGTGTTGTGCTGGACTCTGGAGATGGTGTTACCCATATCATTCCAGTGTTCCAATCTTATGGGTTAAATCATTGCATAAAGAGATTAGATATTGCAGGACGTGATGTCACCAAGCATCTCATTGAACTGCTTAGGCTAAGAGGGTTTGCCAACTTTTTGCTTTATTGAAGTGATTTTTATTTTCGATGCAATTGAATATTTATTCTTCTTTTTTTTCCAACCAGCTATGCATTCAATCGTACAGCTGATTTTGAAACAGTTGGCCAAATTAAAGAGAAATATTGCTACGTCGGACTTGATCTTCGCCTGGAAGAGCAATTGGCTTCTGAAACAACAACGCTCGACGAAACATATGAGGTTTTCCTTATCTATTTATATTTGGTTTCGATAATTGTGCTTTTGAACATTTTTTTTCCGCAAACATTTTATGATAATCCTCATATAACTCTATATTTCCACCTTCCTTTATTCCTTCCTTCCTTCCTTCTCTCTCTCTCTCTCTCTTTTTCTTCTTCTTCTTCTTCTTCTTCTTCTTATTATTATTATTATTCTTCTTCTTCTTTTCTTTTTTCTTTTTTCTTTTTCTTTTTCTTTTTCTTTTTCTTTTTCTTTTTTTTTTCTATTAATTCTTTCTTTCTTCCACAACTTCTTTATTGCTATGCACGTATATATATATATAGCTTCCTGATGGTCGTATAATTAAAATCGGGCGTGAGCGTTTTATGGCGCCCGAGTGTCTGTTCCAGCCGCGTCTGCTTGACATTGAGGCAGACGGTGTGGCCAAGCAGGTGTTCAGCTGCATCAACGACGCCGATGTCGATCTCCGGAAGCAGCTGTACAGCTCCATTGTGCTCAGCGGAGGCACCACAATGTTCCCTGGCTTCCCCACCAGGCTGCAGAAGGAGCTGGAGATGCTGTACATGACGAAGGTGATGAAGATGCCGGCAGCAGAAGCCAGCAAGTCGCACCCGACGTCCATCCAGATTCAGATCGAGGACCCGCCCAGAAGGAAGTACTTTGTGTTCTCTGGAGGGTCTGTCCTGGCTGAGGTTGGAGACAAAGACCCCACATTCTGGCTAACGAAGAAGGAATACGACGAAAAGGGCGCTGATTATCTTTTGTCTAAGCAATAACTGGATGCTGATTATTTCTCCCCATGTCACACTTCTTGTTAATGTCTTCGAGAGTAATGCAACATTTGATGTGGTACCGTTTTTTTCCTTTATTCCACATGTGTTGACTATCAATTTTTTAAAAACATGCTATATTCTGAGAGTTTTAATTTGTTATTTAAAGACAAAAAGCTTAAGAAAAATGCAACAAACGAACGATAAAAATTTGGGAGAGATTGATTCAAATAGTGAAATATAAACTCGAATAATTGTTTCAAAATGATTGATCTTTCCCAAGTTATTGTTTAATTCTCATAAAAAAATATAAATCTCCTCTTGTAGGATGATTTTTCGTTTTAAAACATCTCGCGATAATTTAATTCGCATTGATCTTGATCCGAACTCATACATTAAGGAAATAAAAGTTCTTTTGGCTGAGGCCATAGGATATTCTCCAGAATTGTTCGTTTTGGTTACAGACCATCAAATAATAAGGGAAGACATTCAACTGAAAAACGCATTAGAAGTGTGAATTGCTGCGTTATATCAGAATTTATTTTAAAAAAAATTTCCAGGACTTATCTGCACCAATTTCATTTGTTCTTCTTTCTGAGCTTCAAAAAGAATCCCCAAAGTTAGTTGAGCGTTTACAGGCAACTGCCCCCAAACAAAAAGAATCATTCACAAAGCATCCGTTTTCAGGAGCTACGGCGTCAAAATGCCACTTTCTTCCATCAAGCACAACTCTCGTCACTTCATCATATCATTGGAAAGCATCACAACTTCCTCCTTTTCTTCACATGTTATGCCATCATCATCAACTACAAAATTTACAAAGTGTTGTTCAAAAGTTTCCCGAATCTCTTCAAATAATTTTGGATTTCATTTTATCTTCTGTTCCAGCATTAGCCAAAGAGATTTCGCAATATCAAAATGCTTTTTTATCAATGCTTATCGATGGAATTGAAATGGATGAGACCGAATGTGAGATTAGCAAATTTATAAATCAAACTGTTTCAAAAAAGAAGCAAGAAGTTCCAATTATTCATGAACCTCAATCAAGATCCATTTTTACGATGGAAGAGGAAGCAAAGATAAGATGGATGAAAGAAAAAACTGGGCTTTCTACAATCAAATGTGCACAAGCGTTTTTTAACCTCAAAGCATCCAAACAAAGTTTGAAAGAATGGGTTGCAAACAATTCACAAAGAGACAACGAGGCTTCTTCATCGGATAAGCCATCTACTGCACCAACTTCCGATCAATCGGAAGATTTTGAATCCACACCTCAAACTCAACCTCAAACTCAGCATAAAACTCAATCACAATCCCAATCACAATCCCAACCACAAACTTTAACTTCCATTTCGACCATTCATAACACTTCGCAAAAAGAAGCTCCGAAACAACCTGCTCAAATTCGAAATGAATGCCTAAAAATTACAATCAAAGATGAA
This sequence comes from Monocercomonoides exilis, assembly GCF_001643675.1. Classification (NCBI taxonomy): domain Eukaryota; phylum Preaxostyla; order Oxymonadida; family Polymastigidae; genus Monocercomonoides; species Monocercomonoides exilis. Next base: position 373,603 of record NW_027150554.1, on the reverse strand, counting down.
TTGAAAATTAGAGAGATTAAAAAAGAAACAGATACATCATTGTCACTTGCAACACAATATTATCTTCAAAATGATAGAAACAAGGATAAAGCCATCGAAAGCATTATGAAAAAGAAAGACGAACCAACAAAATATGTGTTAAGTGATAATACATAAATATCTAAACTTTGTTCAGTTTTAATTTTTTCTTTGCCCTTTATTATTTTTTTCTTTCAACAGTTTATATTGCGTTATTAACTCTTTAATTGTTGTTTTATATATCTTAGCATAAAATGAAGTGTGAAGATTTTAATTAGATTTATTCAATTTTCTATTATTTATGTCATATTTTTTAAGTTCCATTACAAATGCTCAAATACTTTACACAGCAAAATATACAACTTCTCCACCTAGTAAAGGGCCAACAGCTTGGGTATATATGTTCTAATTGATATTTTCTTGATCTCATATTTTTTATTTTCCGTATAAATTCATATAAGGATAACGCTGAACGATTTATTCCATATGCAAAAGAATTGGAAGCAGCTATGGAAGAAGAGAGAATTTTGAAAGAAAAACTCAAACATTACTATACAAGACCTAAGACGCTTCCAGTGAGAATGCAAACATCATCTAAAAAGAAATCATCGAATCGCCCACAACAAATTGTTAAGAAACAAAAAAGGAAAACAAAGCAAGCGCTTAACATTTCATGTTCCACACAGCGTCAACCAGACTTAAAATACAGCGTTTCTACTCCCTTACCTTTGTCATATCCAGTTTTCACTTCACATTCTCTTTCATTCACGTCGAAACATAAGCCAGTCGTTGTTTATTCTCCTACTCAACCAGAGTATTATTTTGACGGAATAGCACGTGCAACAAATTAATAGAAACTTTTTCCTTTTCTTTCCATTTCACTTTTAATCATATTGTTTTATTAATTATTTGTGTTCAAAACTTTATAAAGATCTAAGCCATTATATTGTTTTAAACAGAAAACAACCCTGCAATAAAAGACAATGGATTCATATGACCCTACGGAACATAGCTCAACACAATCTATGGAAGATGACCTCGAAACTGAGGTTACAAAACCTCTTCATTGGGGATCACTTAGAACGAGCAATCCAAAACTTCTTAACTACGATATAGTTCAACCAGAATTGTACATTGGACGCCATAAAGAGTGTACAATTACAGTAGATGATCAGCGGATTAGTTCTCGCCATTGTAGAATTTTTAGAACATTGGATTCTTTGAACAATCAAACAGCGTTTTTGGAGGATCTGAGGTTCGGCTTTTTCATATTTAATCAAATTAATTTCTGGTTATTATATTTGATAATTTCTGTGTATTTTTGTTGTGAAATCAGCACAAATGGAACATACTTGAACAAAAAGAAAGTTTGAAAATTGTATTTTTTAAGAAATTATGAGATTTGTTGTTCATTTTTCAAACGTCTGATTCAGCTTGGAAAGGGTAACAGATGCATTATAAGAGAGGGAGATGTTATAGATTTGCTATCACCATCGTTACAAAAGAAAGAACGTTTGAATTTGTTTTTTCTGAAACATTTTTAAAAAAATTTTCGTTTTTTTTGACTAATAGCAATTCCACTCGAATATTATTTTCTTTATAACGGAGCTCTTTCAATGCCAAAATGTGCGCTAACGCATCCAGGAGACATCAGATTTGAGCAAGAATACGAATTGAAACAATCTCTGGGAGCAGGAAATTTTGGAATTGTGCGTCTGGGTGTAAGGAAAGCAACTGGCGAAAAAGTGGCTGTCAAATTAATAGATAGAAAGAAAATTATACATTCATCTGATCCAAAGCGACAGATAAAAATGCTTGAAGAGCTGAATATTGTGAAACAAGTTGATCACCCGAATATAGTCAAGGTTTATGATGGATTTGAAGGAGAAACACTGAACTATATCATTATGGAATAGTATGATCAATTTTTATAAAAATTCTTTTCGTTTGCTTTTAAATATTTTTCTTTGCCAATAAATTCCATCCATATCATTTTCATCAAATTTATCTTCTCATTCCTTCCCCTCTTCCCTTCTCTCTAACGCTCTCATTTACTCATTAACTTTCTTACTCATTCTCTCTCTCTCTCTTCCTCCTCCTCCTCCTCATCCTCCAGTGTGTCTGGTGGCGAGTTGTTCGATCTCGTTGCGCGAGGCCGGCTGTCAGAGGCTGTCGCCTGCAGATATTTCAGAGAGATGCTGTCGGCTGTGCTGTATCTGCACCACCACGGCATTGTCCACCGCGATTTGAAGCCAGAAAACATCCTCCTTGCCAACAGCGACCCGTCTTCTCCGATCAAAATCACAGACTTTGGCGTCTCACGCATTGTCGGGGAAGGCACGTTCAATGCCACAATGTGCGGCACACTGGAATATCTTGCGCCGGAGATGTTTGTGAACCGCCTGCACTGCACAAAGGCGATTGACATGTGGTCTTTGGGTGTTATCCTCTTCATCATGCTCAGCGGCTACCCTCCTTTTTCCTCGGAGATCACAAAAAGAGGCGGCCCCGCCCTGCACATTCAGATTCTGAAGGCGAAGTATTCATTTCCCAAGCAGTACTGGGGCAGTGTGAGCGATGCTGCGATCCATCTGGTGAAGAGCCTGCTGCAGGTTGACCCGGCGAAGCGGCTGTCTGCAGCGCAGTGTGTGAAGCACCCGTGGGTGGTGGCAGGAGAAGGGAAGGACGATGTGGTGTTTGAGGAGGAGACGCACGAGGACAGAGTGGAGGCGGCAGAGCAGGAGAAGAAGGTGATGCTGGGGGGAGGAGAAGGAGAACAGGGGGAAGGAGAGGGAGGAGAAGGAGGAGATGAAGATAATGAGAAAGAGAAAGAGAACAAACAAGGAAAAGATGGTTTGCCATCTTTCCAAGACTCAAATGAGGCTGAGAAGGAAGGGCAGTCAACTCCCTCTTCGGACAGAAAGAGCTCGCAAATAGGAAACATAGAACATGAGAAGTCGCAGCTCCCTTCGGCCACACAGCCGTCTGATCCAAATGCTACACAAATACCTGAGGGGTCATCGCAAATACGCAGCAAGGAATCGAACTGTGAAGCACTTCACGAACAGACAGGGATGGCTGGCTCACCTCATACATCATCATCATCATCATCATCATCTTCTTCTTCTTCTTCAAATTCTTCTCTCTCTTCATCTGGATCGGATGGGAAGATTGAACCGCAAAAGCGACTGCTGAGTGCGACAAATGGGTCAAATCAGAATGAGGAGGAAGAAGCAGAAGAAAGAGAAAGCAATTTACCTGGGCAATTTATTGACACTGTAAAGAGACTGAGAACTGTTTGAGAAAGAAGTTACGAGGAATAACAATAACATTAACAATGATAATTTTTGATTTTTGATTTTCTTCAAAAATATTTTTTAAATAGATTTTATTTTCTTTTGATAATTTTCGCTTTCACTTCTATTTTATTTGTCTTATTTGTGTTATGAATTTTTTTTTAATTACAAAAATATGCATCTGCCATAAATGTGCCCGTAACTTCAAATAATTGTAAAGCACACAACAACAGAAAACAGTTTAATAATCATAATTAAAAAAAAAAGGAGAGATTGAGATAGAAAGAAAGAAAGAAAAAAAAAAACGGTAATGCATTGATGAACAGTTTTCATAAGACTTAAATCGAACCAATAACCAATTTCTTTTAACATTTTGATGAATTTGATTTTGATTAAAGAAGAAAACACAAATACGAAGCATTAGCTAATAATTGAAAAAGATCTTTTGTTTGAATATAGTCGATTTATATGAATAGACTGATCAATTTCACAATTCACAAAATGATGAAAAAAAAAATAATCTTCTTTTTTAAAATAAAAATAAAATTTAAAATTAATATATAAACAACTATAAATGAATACGTTCGCATTACAAAAACAATAATGAAATGTTTTCTTTGAAGAAGAAATAAAAAATATAAGATACAAACATCTCAAAAGAAATCATCAATTAAAAATCAACCAAAACTCTCATTACAAAAAGTATTATCTTCAAGAACGCATTTCAAAATTAAATAAAAGCAAACATGCAAATGTCCTTCAACATTACAACACACACACTCAAATTTAACAGTTGACAAATATAAAACGACAAGAAAAAATTTCAAAAACAAAGCAAGTTTGTGAAACTTAAACGTATTCATCTTCTTTCTGAATTGCTCTTGATTCCACTTCCACTTCCACAGCCACTGAAGCGCTGTACGCTTGATTTGAGAACTCAACATTTTCCGGCCCACCTGTGCCAGCTGTCATCACTTGTTTCACCACCATCTTTTCCATTTCAATTGCGGCCTCGCGACTTAATTTTTCCTTTTCTTCATTTTTCTTTCTTTCTTCCTCCTCTTTATCAATCTTTTCTTCAATCTTCCTTTCTTCACTTGTCAAAAGCCATCTCCATTCCTTTTTCCTCCTCCAGTCTTTCACTCTCTGCTCCACACACGGACTCATGATCTCTTTCAATTCGCTCGAAAATTCATTCCGCGACAGGTCTCTCATTTCACTCAATGAACGAGTGCAACCAGTTAAGTTTGCACAACAATACACTATTAAATTTATACCAACAAAAGACGCGCCAGCAGCAACCATTATCGTTCCGGCATTCCCCCAAATGATTAATCCAACAATTAAAACAATAAATCCAGCCGAAGTCATCAACATAAAGAATAATTGAACGCTTGATGATGTGAGACAAAATCGTTTATTGCAAGCAACTCTTTTCTTCTCCGTTGACCAAACTCGCTTAAGTCCTGTTATCGCTGCCTTCTGATCCTCATCAAGGCATTTGTCACTTGAAAAAGTGTCATTCTCTATTGATTTCCTGGCAACTTCGCGCTGAACGTCTGTCGAACGTAAAAATGGAGTTTTTTCTTTCTCCGGCTCTTTTACCGCTTTTTCTCCTTTCATTAGCTGAGAAAAGAATTGCCGAGAAGGAACACCTTCTTCGTCAATAATTGGTGCAACAAAGCTTAATTCCCATTTATTCTTCGGGGCAGCAGCTCCTAAATTGGTGGGAGGATCACAACGAACTTCATCTGCAACTGGCACTGAACTGTTAACTCCCTCGAGATTCGGTGGCGCAGCAGGATATGCGCAAATGTTATCAGAAGTGGGCAAACTTGGCAATGGAACAGCATTAGTCGATTGAGCCTGAACTTGTGACACAGCCTTCCAAAAATCCGCTTTTTCCAAAACGCCAAGTGATTCTGAAAATTTGTCCAATTCAGCGGGCATTGGCAAAGATGGCGAGAATTTTGAAAAGAGGCTTATACATTTCTTCTTTAGATCCTCTGGCAAATGCGCAACAAATTCCCTTATTGCTTGCGGAACATTAAGCTCAATTGATTCAAAGGTTTCTTTATCCATTTTCCAAACCTTTTATTCTTTCAATTAATGATTACCCTTAATAAAGTCATGTTTGATTATGTTTTTTGTTGCATTTTTTCTTCTATGGAATGAATTATTTTTTAAAAAACATTCTCGAAAAAAAAAAAAAAAAAAAAAAAAAAAAAAAGGAAACGAAAAAGAAAAAAGATGATACAATGAGAGGTGACTTTTGTATCACACGAAGCACGAGATCTTTTCGGACTTTTTAGAATGTTCTGGAGTCGCAGAAAGTGCCTTCAGATGAGGAATGGAAGAGGACATGGAGGTTGTTGCATTTTGAGAGGAAATATTCTGATTCACTTTCCACATGCAACAATTGAGAACAATGTGGATTGCAGAGAAATAAAGATTGTCAAAGGGAAAGTGGCAAGAAGTCCATCATCGACTGATCGGTGGATGTGAAACCCGGTGTGTTATCCTTCACAGTTCCATGATATGAGTGAAATCCGAGCAACAATGTTGAACGGATTGAGCTTTCATAATTTTCTTTTGTGATATCTTTGACCGGGAGAGAGTTACAACCGTGGAGAACGACAACTGAGACACATAAGAGTCTTGTTAAATAGGGAAATGGAGAAGAAGCAGAAGAAGAAGATCGCAATGAAGATTAACGAAATTATCTTCTTCAAAAGTGTGAACAGCAACCAGTGAAAACACCTAATGCATTGAAGATGAGAGAGTTTGCTTAAGTTCCAAAGGCGAGCCAACAGTGTAAGAGTTACATTTTTGTTTTTTCACAAACAAGAAGCACTTCAGCCTGATTGAAAATATGCAAACAAGTTCATTCAATCGGAAAAAAGGAAATGTGGATTTCACCCGAGCATTGAAAAAAGTTCAAGGAATTTCAAATAACTACAAAAAAAATGAAGACTCATTCCATATTTCAACATGAGAAAATGACGACTATTCAAACAACAAATTTTCTAATAGGAAAAAGGTGTTCTTATCATCAACCAAACAAGAATATCATCAAAGAAGAAATCGAAGGAGAAATAGAAGGAAGAGTTGGATGCTATTGCAGAAGAAAAGCGAAAGACGGGAGCCATCCCTTCTCAAGTACAATAAAGAAGAAGAAGAAGAAGAAGAAGAAGAAGAAGAAGAAGAAGAAGAAGAAGAAGAAGAAGAAGAAGAAGGTGAAGAAGAAAAAGAAAAAGAAGAAAAAGAAAAAGAAGAAAAAGAAGAAAAAGAAAAAGAAGAAAAAGAAGAAAAAGAAAAAGAAAAAGAAAAAGAAGAAAAAGAAAAAGAGGAAGAGGAAGAAGATAATGACCAAAAAGGAAAAAATACATTAAATTTTATTTGCCAAGGAGGTGCATATGAAAACAATGATAGCTTCGACGAAGGTGATGATGAAGAAGATGAAGATCTTATTGAAATCTTTAATGATGGTTGTCTTCAAACAGAAGATATTCTCAACATCACAACCACATTCTCTGCTCCAGCAGACAATGCTTTGACAATATAGCCCAAAGACTAGGGTAAAGTGTCTTTTTATAAATTCTTTTCATCTCCAATCGCAGTGAAAATATCGGGTCCGTTCTCATCTTCATGCTCTGCAAAGATAAGATTGTCAATTTCAACAACAAGTCTGATTTCTTCCGTTTGGAAAGGATACGGATAGAAACATCTTCACATTATATAGATAAATACAAAATACACACATGCTGATATTTTCATTAAAAATTTAAAATTTCGCATTTCGTTTGTCTTCCGATTTCCAAAAATAAACTGAATGAATTTCATCGTTCGCAATGTTTTTCCAGTGATTGACGTTTGCATGTGAAATAATACAATTGATTCTGCAGAATATATTCTTTCGCCAATCTCTCATCTTTCCAATGGATAATCTCGTTCAAAGAAAACAATTTGATCATTGAATCCATAACAAATAAAGATAAATCGAAAAAGCGTTGTTTTTCTCCATATTCGCTTGGCCAGAATGTCAACAAAAGAAAAAGCAGTGTGAGCACACATGTTTTATTTGATTGTTTTGAGTTTTTATTTTCCATCTTTTTCTTCAACCCAAACGTATGCGAATTCAATGTGAATGGCTGAAATATTATTGCTTTCTTGAACAATTTATATTTTTAAAAAAAAAATGCAGGATACAGACAACACAAAAATGTTCAATAGTTTGCAATTGTTATTGCAAGTGAATTTTTGCTTATTGCATTTTTTCCATTTTCATTGTTTTTGAAGAATTGTTATGCGAACTGGAAGATTGCGATGAGGAAGATCAGAAACAGAAAATAGAAGAAATGAAGGGAGTGATTGATGGAATGAATGAGGAAGAATTCGAATCTGTTTTCACAAAAGAAGTGTTTGACAAAATATGCAGAATGTTTGAAGAAAAGAAATTACCTGCAGAGAATATGATTTTGCTATTGAAGCATGTTGGATTCAACAACACACTGAAGTATGTAACGATTTATGGTTTTGAAGAATCTTTTTTGAAGGAAAAGATAAAGAAGATGATTGTTGAAGAGAATGATGAAGGAAAGAACGAAAAGCGACTGGCAGATCTTTGTGAATGTTATCTTTCATTAAAATACGAATGTATGGACCTTCCAGAAACAGTGACTGAAATAAGTGTGCACTGTCTTTTGAAAGTCGCATTGTCGAAGGAGGAAAATGAAGAAACTCAAAAAGAAGTGGAAATTGCTTTGCTGGCTTTGAGTTGCATTGAATTATATAATGTGTGAACGTTTCTATTTCCTTTTTGGTATTTTTGATTTTTTCCTAATTTCTAAGGATGTGAAAAATGAGCTGTATGCGAATGGAATCAAAGAAATTATCCAATATCACCAGAAATGCGGCAATCTCACTCGTCTTGCGTATCAGTCTGCTTGGCTGTTTTTGATTTTTCGATCTTTTTACGATGAGGATTTGGTAGCGGCCATTGTTAATGAACTTCATTTTGTGGAAGATGCAAGAAGAGAAATTGAAGATCTGTCAAAATGTGTGGATAGGAAGAGAAAAGAAGAAGAAAATGAAAAAAGAAGAAAAGAAACAAAAGAAGAGCTTCTTTTGATTCGATGGCTGCAAACGTTGATGGATTATTTTTTCGATTTCGAATTATGGAATGAAGACTATTCTGTGATTATTGAAAGCATTGCAAGAGTATATGGAGAGGCAAGTGATCATAACAGAGAAATTCGCAAACAGTGCATTTATTTTTTTAAACATGCAGCAGGAAATTTTAATGTGAAAGTTGATGCTTTGCTGAGAGGCGGAGCTGTTGATGCTGTTTTGGAAGAGATTCATCAACAAACATTGGTCGATACAATTTCACGTTATGCCCTGATATTTTGTGTGATTATTTCAGAAAGACTGAAAAAAGAGGAGGAAGAAGAGGAGGATGACGAAATAGAAGAAGAGAAGGTTGAAGAGGAGGAAGAAGAAGAGGAAGAGGAGAGAGACGAAGAGAAGGTTGAAGAGGAGGAAGAAGAAGAGGAAGAAGAGAGAGACGAAGAGAAGGTTGAAGAGGAGGAAGAAGAGGAGGAAGAAGAGAGAGACGAAGCGAAAAAAGATGAAATGGAAGAAGAGAAAAGAAAAGGGTTGAAAAGAAAAGTGCTTGAAAAGATGGAAGAAGAAGGATACGAAGATGCCATCACAAGCTATCGTGGAATATTTTCTTTTCTTGGCAGAAAATATCTTTGTGGATTACCGTTGAATATTTCAGATTATTTTGTGAGTATTTGAGGAAATGAGATTCGTTACAAATTGTGTCTCGGAAGTTCAATTTTTGATTTCTTTCTCTTTTTTTCTTTCTTTTTCTTTCTTTCCTTTTTCTCGCTCTCTCTGGTTTAATTTTAATTTTATTATTTTAATAATTTTTGTTATTTATTTTTCGATTCTTTTTTTATAAGATGGAGTTGGAATAGATTGATTTATTCGAATGAAAATAGCTTTTACAAATTATCAATATTTATTTTTCATTAATACCTTTTATTGGAATAAAAAAAATTGATTGGAATGAAGACAGTCTTTTCAGAATAATTCTTAAAAAATTTATTTTCTAATATGTTTCAAGAAAATACATTTTTTTGTCAGTAAGTGCATTTGTTAATGAATCAGATATATTTGTTTTTAAAAACAAAACCAAAAAAAAAAAAAAAAACTTTAGATGAATAATTTACAAGATTTTTAGTTTATTTTTGATTAATAATTGCTGAAAAATCATGTTCTTCTTTTAATTACAACAAAAGCAATCGAAATAGAAAAGCACTTGGTGATAAAATATTATTGTTCCTTTCACAATGTTTGTTAATTCTTTTTTGTTATTTTTTCACAATATTTTTCACATTTTCGATCAAACAGGTCGAAAAAAAATTTCAAACAATAACAAATCACAAAATGAACTTCATTTGGCTGAAATTGTTCCAGATGTCTGATTATGCATGTTATTCGCCCCTCCGCTTGAAACTCTATCAGTTGCAGATGATGATGTTCCAGTTGTTTTTGAGTCATTCAATTCACACCAAGAGAAGGGATTCGCCTGATCGTCTGCTATCTGCTGTTTCCCTTTTTGCGATTCCTTGCACTTCCATTGGCTGCAGCATTTCGAGAGCGATAGAACCCAATGAATGAATTGTTTGAGGAGGAAAATGAAGGCATGTTCGACAAAGCAGCGGAGCTTGGGCTGAATGTGCAGAGGGACTTCTGTGTGAGTGAAGAGGAGTGGGCGGCAGGAGGCGACGGTGCGAGGGGCTTAAGTGGAGAGCCAACAAGAACAGAAGGGGCAGACAATTGGGTGTGGAGCAAGGGAGAAAAAGGAGGAGTAGCAAATGTTGAGGAGGCTGTGATGTTTTGAGTGTGCAGCTGGGCAGATGAGAGTGCGCTGTTGAACAAGCAGAATGTCTGCTGCAATTCGTCTTCATCATCACCTCCTACTTCTCTTCTCCTGTCCCTCCTCCTCCTTTCAGTTGCCGCCTGTTCTTGTCGTGGTTCGAAAGTGCAATTTGCGATGTGCAAAACTCGTAGTGCATGTTCGACTTCGTCTTTGGCTCTTCCTGCTGTCTCCATTTCTTCTGCTCTTCGATCAATTTGCTTCTGAAATCCACCTTCTTTGCCTCTTCCACTTGAACTCGTATTCCTCTCTCTTTGCTCCTTGGCAGTTTCCAAAACGAGAGCATGCGTGAGATATTGCTGGCAGCTTCTTCCCTCTCTCATTCCCATTCACCCAATTCAGCACAGCCTGTGCACAGAAGCCATATGAAATGCTGAAGCAGAGTGGGATGTGCCACTGTGGAAGAGTTAAGCAGCTCAAATGCATATCCAGAAAAACTGCACAATGCATTGATGGATGACAACAAAGAAGAGAAAAATGAAAAAGGAGGAGGAGGAGAAGAAGAAGAAAAGGAAGAAGAGGAGGAGGTAGAGGAGGAAGAGGAGGAAGAGGAGGAAGAGTATAATGGACAAGATAAAAAAAAATTAGAATAGCATTTGCTGTGGAGGCGCACATGAAAACAATGATGGCGAAGAAGAAGATGAAGACGATGCAAAAGGTGATGAAGAAGTCGTTATTGAAATATAAAATGTTGGATGTCTTCAGACAGAAGATATTTTCAACATCACAACCTCATCTGCTCGTGTGGGTAACGCTTCGATGGCATAAGGCTGAAGATGAAGGTTTTATGAATCAAATCCATTTTGCCTGTCATTTGCCTCCTGCTTCCTGTATCACACCAAGCTGCCTGATTTTCTCGTATTTTAGGCTCTTCAGCCAAGCAATGAAAAGCAGTTCCATTGTTATTCCCAGCGCATAATATCAACGCCTTGTCCATCTCATCCCAAGAGAGTCGCCTTGTTCTGTTCCAACTGCATCCAATCTCCTGTTTCTGTTATTTGTTCCAATATCTCCAATCAAAAATTTTTTTGATGATATCCTCTCCATATTCTAAAAAGGACTCTCTTTTCATAGAAACTGATCATTCTTCCTTTTTGTCTTTGGACGTCTTTCAACCCTGTAAATTTCCCTTCAATTAATATTCGTTTTTCATTGTATTTCCACATATTTCGTTTTGTGTCAACAATTATAGGTGAATATTTTTGTAAATAAAAAACCAACCAGAATCAAATGCATGATGTTTGTAAGGAAATATTTGGCTCTCTCCATTGTTGTCTGCCCCGAAAAGAAAGAATTGGCCATTTCAATAATTCGTGATATTTCCGGACTTTGAAAAGGATTCAGATGGAAATACATTTTAAAAAATAGGACAATAAAAGAATGCAAACAATAAGTTTAAAACGTTCAATAACTTTTGTTGTTGAGATTGCTTGACCGCTCAAATGTGAAAAAAATAGTGCATCAATAAATCAAAAAGAATATATCATCTCACGGAAGCGCAAAGTCACCGGAATTAATTGAATAAAGAATGAAATAGAGTTTTATTGCTCAATCTTTCATTTTAACAAGAAATATTTTCGTTCAAAGAAAACAATTCGATCACAACCTCCATAATAGCAAACCGAATAAAAAATAAAACGTTGTTTCTCTTCTTAATACATTGCCAAAAATGCAAACACAAGAAGAAACTGTGTGAACGCACATATTTTAAAGGCAATTTTTGAGTTTTTATTTTTCATCTGTTTCATTTATCCAAACATATGCGAATTCAATGTGAATGGCAAAATGAAATTGTTTTCTGGTTGCGATGCGTTTTTGAAAATTCAGTTGAATGACACATCAAAAAGAGTTACAGGTTTGTTATTGTTGTTGTATTTGAAACATGTTTGTTACAATTTTTATCTTTTTTTATTGAAGAATTGTTTTCTGAACTGGAACATTGTGATGAAGAAGAACAGAAACAGAAAATCGATGAAATAAATGAAATAATAGAAAAATGAACAAGGATAAATTTGAATCTGGTTTTTCAGAAGAACTGTTCAATATTATGCTCGAAATGATTGAAGAAGAGAAACTTTCGTTGCGAAATGCAATTTTGTTGCTGAAACATGTTGGATATTGCAATGTTCTGAAAGATGTTTGGAATTTTCATTTTGAAAAATCTTTGTTGAACAAAAGATTTGAGAAGATGATTATTGAAGAAGAAAAGAAAAAAGAAGAAAAGGACGAAAAGCATTTAGCTTATCTTTGTGAATGCTTCATATCTTTGAGCTTCGATTTCCTACAAGAATTAATTTTAATATGTGTGCCCAGCCTTCTGAAAGTTACCTCGAAGAAAGAGGAAAATGAAGAAACTCAAAAAGAAATGGAAATGGCTTTACTTGCTTTGAGCAACATATGCTACTATTTTGTATGAAAACCTGTTCTTCATTTTAAACGTTTTTGAATTTCTTGCAATTTTGTTATTAGGAAATAAAAAAAGAAATGTATTTGAAGGAAATCACAGAAATTATCCTGTATCATCAGGAACATCACAATCTGACACAACTTGCATATCAGTCTGCTTGGGACTTTTTGATAAACCGATTTTTCAGCGATCAATCTTTGGAAGGTCCTAATACAAATGAGTTGCATTTTGTCAGAGAGGCTATAAAGGAACTGGAAGAGCTCGTAAAATATATTTGTTGGAAGAGAAAAGAAGAAAGAAGAGGAGAAAAAGAAGGAAAAGAAGAATATATTTTAATTGAATGGCTTCAATGTTTGGGGCATTATTTTCGCGTTTGCCAATTGAGGACTGAAGAATTTGTCAAACTTATCAACATAATTACTCAGATCTTTCGAACAGCAACAGCTAATCGCAAATATGTGGGCTTGTATTGCATTTATTTACTAAGTGTGGCAGCAGAGAATGAAGCCATGAAAATTGAAGACCTGTTGAAAGGGGGAACTGTTAACGCTGTTTTGGAAGAGTTTCAGAGGCACACATTGCGTGACAATTTTGCATGCGAAAGCTTTCATTACTTTATGTTTGTTTCGAGTCGATTGAAAGAAAAGGAGGATGATGAAATGGAAGAAGAGGAAAGAAAGGCAACGAAAAGGAAGGTTTTTGAAAAGATGGAAGAAGAAGGACTGGAAGACTTTTTCATTAGCTCTCATGGAATATTTGTTAATCAAAACGAAGGATATTATTGTGGATTATTATTGAACATTTTTGATTATTTTGCGAATATTTGAGGAAATGGTGCTCTTTTCATTTTGTTTCTCTGAATTTTTGTTTTTCTTTTTCCTTTTCCTTTTTTTATTTTCTTTTTCTTTTTCTTTTTCTTTTTCTTTTTCTTTTTCTTTTTCTTTTTCTTTTTACTTTTCACTTTTTTCTTTTTTTTTTTTCGTTATGAAATCGAAGGCTATCCTTTTTCCAAAGCTCGAATATGTTTTTTTGTCTTGAATTGGAGAAGAAAGTTCAAATGAAGTGTGATTGAAAAATGATCAATCTACGCTGACTGATGAAAATACACTGTTTTCAATCGTTTGAATTGTCGAAAAAATTATGAATTGGATTTATTTGGAAAAACCAAAATTTAATGAAAAATATAAACGAATCCTTTTTTGTTATATTTTATATTCAACTATTTTACTATTGTTGCAGTTGAAACGAAATAATTTTTGATTTTCTTTTCAAAAAACACACCACAAATTGCTCAAAACGTGAATTTTTGCAGATAAAATGGGACAGAATTCTTTCATTTATGAAAAATTCAATTATTTGTTCCAAATTTTATCAGCAATCGAATGATTATAATTCTAACTTTATCATACAATATTAAATATTAAAATATAAATAATCGAAAAAAATCTTTGAAAGAACTGTGTGGAACAAAATTCATAAAACAAAAAAATTTGCCCCAAATGATGAATATTCCACGTTTTAATAAAAGTTGTCATTCATGCAATTTACGATTTGAACATAAAAAAAATGAAAAACACAAAAGTTAACAATGACAAAAGTGTGAATCAAGTGGAGTCGAATATTTTCAGTTCTTTTCCTATTGCAACAAAACTCGAGGAAAATTTGAAGCATTACCATTTGATTCTTTTTATTTGACTAAATTTTATGTTTTTCTTTTCTTATCACAGCAAAGAAATATTCATTGGCCTCAGCCACAGCTCGAATTTTGTATCTGCAGAAGCAGAGGGCGTTTCTGGAGCTGTTGTGTTGTGTGAGTGATGAATGAATGTTCATTGGGAGATGGAGTTTGTACTGGGAAGAGTTGGATGCTATTGCAGAAGAAAAGCGAAAGACAGGAGACATCCTCTCTCAAGGACAATAAAGAAGAAGAAGAAGAAGAAGAAGAAGAAGAAGAAGAAGAAGAAGAAGAAGAAGAAGAAGAAGAAGAAGAAGAAGAAGAAGAAGAAGAAGAAGAAGGAAGATATGAAGATAGAGTTGTTGGTGAAAGAGGAGGAGAAATTGAAGAAGAAGAAGAAAATGATGATAAGATAACGATGAAGTAGAAAGCATAGAAGAGCATTGCCATTTCATATCATCAAAAGTGGGCTGTGGTACCAAAGTTCCAAGACTTCTGTCTGCTCGTTTATCAAATCCAATAAAGGCACCAAATGGAAGGTGGTTGAAGTAATCCTTTCAAATTTTGTTATCCTTTCAAAGGCATGGGCTGAAACAGAAGCTGCTGATATTCATTTCATCTATTTCAATGAAATGATAAGGAGTAACTATTCTCGGTTTTTAAAAATTTTTCCAAAAGGCAGGCTCATATTCCAAAAGCAGAAATAGTTGTCTCACTCCTGTTAATTCCGCTTCTATCTTGTTTTATTTCTTTGCATTGCTTTCTTTCCTTTTTCGTTGTTTTTATCGTGCTTTCCATTCTGCAATTCACTTTCCTTTCCAGAAATATCCAAACTGCTCCCTCTGCCTTATGTTCCTGAATTCTATATAATTTTGTGAAGATTTTGTCCTTCACAGAATTCCATCCTCTTTTGTCTTCATTCAATAAAACTTCAGTTGAATTTGCTTTCACCTCTTGTTCCAAATAAAAATTTTGAAAATCATGCATCTTGTGTAAGTTCCTTTATTTCCCAATGGCTATACAATAATCTGCTCCGTTCTCATTGTCTTGCTCAACAAAGCGGAGATTGGCCATTTCAACAATAATTCGGATTCCTAAACTTTGGAAAGGATACAGACGGAAACATTTTCACAACATATAGAACAATAAAAATAACATACATTACGTCTTTTTGCGTTATTGATGAAATTGTTGCATTTCATTGGCCATCAAATTTCATAGATTATTTATCAAAATTTCATCATTGGCATTGTTTTCCAGCGATACATGTGGACATCGAAATTAACATTATTAAATCTGCAGCAAATGTTCACTCATCGACCACCTATTTTGCATATTTATTCTTCAGTTCAAAGAAGCCATTTTGATCATTGAATCCATTATAACAAAAGTTAATATTTCAAACTCACTCTTGCTTTTGTAACTTTCTAAAAATGCAAATGAGTGAAAGAAGAGTGGTGCCGCCGCACATAGTTTGATTGCAATTTTGAGTGTTTTATATATCATCTATTACTTCTGTCCAAACAAATGCGAATTTTATATGAATGCTTAAATACCATTGCTTTTTGAATGCAATGTGATCACAAAAAAGCAGGATACAGAAAACACAAAAAAGTTCACAGGTCTGAATTTATTGTTGTATTTAAATTTTTGGTAATTTCTCTCTTTCTTTCTTTATTATTTTAAAGAATTGTTCAATGGACTGGAAGATTGCACTGAAGTTGAACAAAAACAGAAAATTCGTGAAATGAATGAAGAAATGGAAGAGATGAAAAAAATAGAAATTGAATCCATTTTAACAGAAGAACTGTTCGACAAAATTCTTAAAATGACAGATGAAAAGAAATTGAATTTTGGAAATGCCATTGTGTTGTTGAAACATGCTGGATATTGCATCACGCTGAAAAGAATTTTCATTCAAAGCTTTGAGAAATCTTCATTGAACAAAAAAATTGAAGAGTTAATTATAAATGAAAATGAGAAAAAGGAAGGAAAGGATGAAAAGCTTCTTGTTGATATCTGCGAGTGCTATCTTTTGCTGAATAGTAAAAAAATTCCTGATGAATTGGTTTCAATTATCGTTCCTTGCCTTCTGAAAGTTGCAACGAACAAAGAGGAAAACGAGGAGACCCAGAAAGAAGTGGAAATGGCTTTGCTTTCTTTGTACAGTATTGGAGAACTTGTATGAGCACTTTTTTTTTAATTTTTGATGTTGTTGTAATTTTTTCTAAAATTTTTTGATTAGCATATTGAAAAAGAACTGTATTTTAATGAAATCAAAGAGATTGTCAAATATCATCAGGAACATCACAACCTTACACGACTTGCATATCAAGATGCATGGGGGTTTTTAATAGATAGATATTTCTGTGAAATATGCTCAAAAGATAATGCTATGGATGAAATGGATTATGAAAGTTATGAAAGTTATGAAAGTGAAGAAAGTTTAGAAGATATAGTTGTGAATGATCAGAATTTTGCAAGAGAGGCAGCAAGAGAACTTGAAGAGCTGGCAAGAAAAGTGGATTGGAAGAAGAAAAAAGAAGAAGAAAGAGAAAAAGAAGTGAAAGAAGTGAATATTATCTGGAGATGGACATCTTCGATTCAAACTTATATTTTATATTGCCGACCGAGATGCAAAGAATGTGATTGGCTTTTTGGCAGCATTTCAAGACTAATTCGAGCATCAAGAGAAAATCACAAAGATATTTGCAAACGATATATTTGTTTGTTGGAAAATTCATCAGAAAATGAAGAACTCCGAATTGATGCTTTTACGAATGTATGTGTGACTTGTGCAGTTTTGGAGGAGATTCAGCAGCCAACAATGGATGAAACGCAAATGTGGAGCAGCTTGAATTATTTTTCTCATGTTTTTGAGCGATTGACAAAAATGGTTTTTTCATATGGAAAAAAGAAAGTAAAGGAGCTGAAACGGAAAGTGTTTGATAAGTTGGAGGAAGAAGGATACGAAGATACCATCACCAGCTTATATGATATGTTTTATTATCACAACAGATACGCTTATTTTGGACAAACCAAGAATATTTCAGATTTTATTATAAATGTTTGAGAAAATGACACTTGTTTTGCTGCAAAAATCAATTCTTTCCATTCATCCATTTATCAATTCATCTATTTGCTTGTCTTTGTCTTTTTGTCTTTATGTCTTTATGTCTTTATGTCTTTTTATTTTTATTTTTATTTTCATTTTTATTTAAATTTTTTTTTTTTTTTTTTTTTTTTTTTTTTTTTTTTTTTTTTTTTTTTTTTTTTTTTTTTGTCTTTTGTTTTCAAATTTTCTATTTGTGTAACTCCAAAATTATCGTTCTTTATCTTTTTTTTAAATAAAAATCAATACTTAAAGCACACTTCATCAAAATGAGTTCAGAAAGATAGTTTGAAAAATGCATTCTTCAAAAAAAAAAAAAAGAATAACCTTTTTCAAGATAATAAATGCAGATACTCATCGGAATATATACTGGAAACAATTCTCCTTTCTGATTTACGCTTTTGAAAGAAAATTTCTCAAAGAAATTTCAGTGAGATTTTCTTTATTTATTAGATTGAACATATTTTTCAAATGAATGGCTGGAAAACAGAAGATTTTAATGATGTGCATTTCTTTTTGCCCCTCCATTCTTTTTGTCTTTCATCAGTTGATTCTTTTTTCTGTTTGAATGTTTGATTTGTTCATTTTCAAGTATATCAAAAAAATAAAAAATAAAAGCAAAAAAACTGAAAATTTTTAGAAAAAACCTGAAATCAAAGAAAGAAATAAAGAAAGAAAGAAAGAGAACATTCAAAATTTTTTCTTATTGCTTGAACGGATAAGTCGACATCTTTGAGAGCAGATTGCTTGTGCTGAAAGCAGCAACAAAGAGAGAATTGGCAGTCATCGTGCTCAGCTTGGGGGAAGATGAGACAGTTACTGAAGGAGAAGAAGAAAGAGAAAGAGAAGAAAGAGAAGATGGAGATGTAGAAAGAGATGAAGATGAAGAAGAAGACAAGACATCCATTGCATTTGAGGGTGAATGAGAGAGAGGAGGAGAGTAAGGCTGAGTGGCGTGTGAGTGAAACAGCTGATGTGAAGGAAAATTACTCTCAATTGGCTGATTATGATTCAAATGATCAATACCACAATTATTTTTATTAAAATGGCCATTTGCCGGCAAAAATGAAGGCAAAAACAAAGAAGTTGGCATTCCTCTGTTTCTGTGTAAGAAAATCTCTTCTAAATCGCCATGCACTTCGAATGGGGCATTTGTGTTTGTGGATGGAAGAGGAGAAGAAGAAGGAGAAGAAGGAGAAGAAGAAGAATGTGACTGATCAACAGAACTTCCAGCAGGTGTAGCAAACAGCGAATAAGCTCCCTTTGCATTCATCTCCATCGCCATTGAAGAAGAAGAAGAAGATGATGATGATGATGATGATGATGATGATGCTGTTGCTTTCTTCTTCTTCTCTCTCATCTGTTTAGAGAGAGCGATAATGTGCAGGTGGACTAAGCGGTTGCTGGAGAGGAAGAGGACGGGGTGTGTGGAAGGGATGGAAGGAGAAGAGAGAGAAGGAGAGAAAGAATCGCCATGGAGAACAGAAGAGAGATTGGCGAGGGTGCATTTTGGGTGGAAAGAGGAAGAGGAAGAAGAAGAAGAAGATGATGATGATGACCAAAGAAGAGGAGCAGAGAAGAGAGGAGGAGGGGTTGGAGACGAAGAGGGGGAGGGAGTGGGAAGAAATGAGGGTGAAGTGGAAAGAGAAGGAGATAAACGAGAAGAAGAAGAAGAAGAAGATAATGATAATGAAGAAGAAGATGATGATGATGAAAAAGAAGGAGAAAGAGGTGTAGGAGCAACAAATTGTGTTTGAGATGGAGATGGAGAAGAAGAAGAAGAAGAAGAAGAATTAGAATCAATAACAGTATTCTTCTTTCCATTGTATTTGGCAGGAGAAGCAGCAGAGGCAGAGGCAGAAGCAGAGAAGAAGAGGGGGGCATTGGAAAGAGTTCTGACGAGGGGAGAAGGAGAAAGCGAAGGAGAACACAAAAAGGAGAAGGAAAGAAGACTGCGCGATTGGTTCAGAATGAAAGAAGAGGTGTTTGAGCTATTTAAGTTGCTTCTATTGAATGTGTTGTTTGTGAAAGAAGATGAGAAAGAAGAAAGAGAAGAGAAAGAAGCAGAAAGAGGAAGAGGAGGAGGAGGGACAGCAGCTGTCACGGCAAGGGCTGTGAATGCGTTTGAGTGAGGACGAGAAGAAGAAGAAGAAGAATTAGTGGAAGAAGAGGAAGAGGAAGAAGATGAAGGAGGAGGAGGAGGAGAAAGAGAAGCACTTCTGGATGAGATGGAAGAGAGAGAAGAGAAGGAAGGGCTGGGCGAACGAGAAAGACGCCTCGCAGAAAGAAGCTCTGTTTGTGGCATGCTTCCTTTTGATGGATTGAGCTTATCACTTTTCACATTATTCGCTTTCTCTTTCTTTTTATTCTTATCTTTCTCTTTCTCATTCTCCTTTTCTCTTTCTCTTTCTTGACTATCATGACTCTTTTCTTTCTCATCAAATACATTTCCTCTTCCTCTTCCTTTTCCTCTTCCTCTTCCTCTTCCTCTTCCTCTTCCTCTTCCTTCCCCTTCCCCTTCCTCATTTTCCTCTTCCTCTTCCCTTTCTTCTTCCTCTTTCTCTTCTTCTTCCTTTTCTTCCTCCTCTGTCTGAAACGACACCGCAGCCCCGCTGTTTGAGAGAGGGGAGAGGAGAATGCCATTTGGAACGACCATTGCGCCTATGCGGGAGAAGTGAGGGAAAAGAAAGACTTCGATGAGGTTGCGGTGGGGTGTGTAGATGACAAGGAAGAGGAGAGGAAGCATGTTGTGTGTGGATGGGAAGGGGGGTGGATGGAAGGTAGAAGAGGTGGCAGAGGTGGAGAAGGGGGTGAAGGAGAAGGAAGGAGAAGAAGAAGAGGAAGAAGAAGAAGAAGATTTTGACGAAGAAGAAATTGTATCTGGTGATAAAAGAGATTGAGATTTCTGAATGAGCGATGGATTGACATATGTCTGTGTTGAAGATGCAGTTTTCCCTTCATCCGAAGACGACAACGCATTCAAAGAAGAACTTGTCTGTTCATTGGAATCCTTTTCATTTAACATTTCCTTGTCATTCTGCATTGAATGAATTTCTTCTCTTTTCTGTCTGTTTTTGTGGTGTTTGTGTGGTTTTGATGAGATGCCTCTTCTCTGCCGCAGCAGCTGCAGTCTTCTTCTCTCAAACAGCTCTCTGTTTCTCATCCACGCTGTTGTCTGCATTTCATTCACTTCTTCTGCCTCCTTCTCCTTCTCTTTCTCTTTCTCATCATTCTCTTTCTTTCCATTTTCTTCCACCTTCACTTCCTTCCCCCTCTTCTTCTTCTTCTTCTCTCCTTCTCCAAAGTCGATCCACTCCCTCAGCCACGCCACCTGTGCATTCCTCACTCCCTTGAAGATGTGCACACACACCCCGCTGTCTGCCTCCACCACCATCACTCTGCCCAATGAGTCACTCACTGCCACAAAGGAAGACGCTGACGAGGAAGAAGACGAAGGCGCTGCTGCCACTCGCTTCCCGACACGAAGCTTGTCTCGCAGAGCGAGGTGTGAGTAGTGGAGGGTAAAGGGACTGCGAAGCTGAGGGGCGGAAGATGCACCAGATGCACCAGTTGAACCAGAAGCTGAGGAAGAGGCGTTTGTGTTTGAGTCATTCTTTCCTGGTTGTGCAGGAGAAGAGGCAGAAGGGCTTTTGGATCCTTTGCTGCTGTTAGAATCATTGCTTCCTCCTCCACCACCTCCTCCTCCTCCAAACAAAAACCTGCCCATTCGAAATGTGCTTTTGACAACAGACGAAATGGCGCTGGCGACAGCAGCGATGGCAGAAGGGGGAGGAGGTTGTGTTGGGGCAGTGTATTGAGAGATGAAGGGGGTTGACCCAAGCGCTAGCAGACGCAGCACAACAGGATATGTCACCTGTGGCTGCTTTGCGGATTGAGAGGATGAGTCTGCTGATACTAAAGATGATGTTGTTGATGATGATGATTGCTGTGCGCCTGGCATTAGAGAGGCCTCATCTTTTTCATCACCAAAAATTAATGCGCCAAAGGCATTTGAATATCTGACAAAGTATCCGCTTTCTTCCTTCTTCTTCCCTTTTGTCGTGCTGTGACATACTCCTCCAATACTTACACAATCATTCAAAGTTGATATTGAGGTAAAGCTCCAAACTGCATGTTTTATTGGAGCAGTAGTAACTGGTAATGAAATAGGAATTTTTTCAGAATAGCCAGGGCATTTTTTATCCCACTTCCTTGGATGCGAATCAAGGGAGGTATCTCTATTGAATTGATAAAGCGTTTGTTTTGCCATAATTTCAGTTGTTAGAGCTTTTGCAAGTGAAGTAATTGACACCGCGCATGCAATTTCCCCAGAGTAGATAAATGTTAATGTTGCAGGAGAAACATTTGGTGCAGAAACATTGATGTGCAGCAGAGGAGCTGGATAAAAAACAGTTTTAAGAATTATTCGACGAGTTGGAAGATGAATAAATAAAAGATCTCCATTAGAAACTGCAACAAGCGCACAATCAAAAAAATAAGGTTTGCACATTGATGCATAGTCATATAAAACTTCTTTGCTTTTTGCCAGTTTTGCTTTTGAAGGTTGCTTTTCAATGATTGACATTGGAGAATATACAGTTTGAAATGTCAAATATTGCACATATACAATCTCCTCATCTTCAAAAATAAGCTCTGGCTCTGGGAAAAGTTGATGATATTCATTTGTTTCTGTTGAATATGTGTAAACTTGTCGCTTTGATAAATCAACAATTAATATATTTTTCCCTGAATTATCGATTGAAACGAATGGCTGGGATATTGTTGACGCTTGGCGAGGTGGAAATGAGATTTTTTTTGCGTAAAGAGCAACACGCAAATCCATTTACACCAATAATCAATCAAAATTCTTCCAAATTATCGATTACTTAATGTATCAGATCTTATTGATCAAAGAAAATAACAAAATAATCATCGATCAATTTTACCATTCATATACATTACTCCGTCTTTTATTGTTCTTTCTTTATGCAAACAACAGCAGTTCCACAAGTCGCTGTAACTCAGCCACAACAAATCTCAATGTACGACCCAAGAACTTATGAAGGGATTCAATGGTTTTGTTTCTTTAGCTTTATGACAATAATTGAAGATTAATGTTTTTTTATGCAATTCTTGTAAAGGTCACCACAACTTAAATCTACTTTAAGATTAGGAATTCCTGCTTGGGGCGATGGACAATTTTCGTCTTATACTGCTTGGTTAGCTTGGTTGGGATGCTTTTGCGGGTTTCATGGAATGCAGCGTGTTTATCTCGGAGATGTTACAATGGGCATAATTTACTGCTTGACTGGTGGCCTTTGTGGAATAGGAACTTGCATCGATTGCTGCCTTCTGAACGATATGGTCGAACAACTTAACATAGAAATCATTGATGCAGTTAGACAAAAAGCTCAATTTTTGTCAACAACCGAGCCACAAATTGTTGCATATCCCGTCCAGCCGCAGTTCGTTCAACCAGGCTTCATTCCACCTGCACAGGGACAGATGGTGTTCGGACAGCCAACATATATCCAACCTCCAACTGCGCAACCTGTTTATGCTCTTCCTGCTCAGGGTTATCCCGCAAACCCAGTTCCGGCTCAGCACATGATACCAACTCAGCCTTCTGTTCCAACAATTCCTCTGCCAAAAGCAATTTAATGCAATTTTTCTTCTCATTCTTTCCATTAGTTTTTTTGGCATTCATTTTTTTTTATGTATTATTTTGCTTTTGCGTATTCTGTTTAATTTATTTGTGTTTGAGATTTTTTAATTTATTTTCTGCGGGAAAAAAACATATATATTTTATTTTGGGGAATTCCTAGAAAAATACAAGAAAACAGGAAAATGATATTTTAAGAAAATCAAAATACAACTAAAAAGGTAGGCGATGAATATTTAATCAAAATGAACAGCGAATGGTTGGCTTTTGAAAAGGAAACTTTTTTAAAAACCTACGGTTCATATCAATGAAAACAATCGATTACCAAATGCTAATCCTTCGAGAAGAAGGAGCAACCACAATACGGGGGATTGTAATTTTAAGTGTGCCATTGGTGAATTCGGCAGATACACCAGAAACATCAGCATCACGTGGAATTTGGATGTTTCTGCGATAAATTGCAGCAGGAACCTAAAATATCAAAAATAAAATAACAATAATACATAGTCAGCGAAACAATAAAAGAGAATTATTAACGATGATAACAAAGAAAATAAAGAAATAATCAAATGTCACAGGGAAATATAGATAAATAAAAATTCCCACTCAAATATAAATTCCACAACGTCTAACACAATATTCATCATCATCATCATCATCACAATATTTAACACATAACACAATATTAAACACACCGTTGTATTGAATCCACCATCGAATGACAGAATAGACGCAGTCTGTCTCCTCCTCTTTCTGACGGCCTCCACCAGCAGCGAGTCGTCTGTTGTCGACAGCTGCACATCCTCCTTGTTCACACCCGGCAGCTCCACATAGTACACAATCGAGTCATCGTCATATTCCACTTCCACATGCGGTGTCAAGACTGCCTCTTGCTGTTGCTGCTGTTGTTGTTCATACAATGCCTGCTGCCTCGCTGCTTTCTCGGCCTCTTCTCTTCTCCTTTGCATCTCTCTTTCTCTTTCTCTTTCTCTCTCCTGCTCCAACTCCCTCTGCCTCTGTCTTTCCTTCTCTCTTTCTCTCTCTGCCTCTTCCTCCTTCCTCCTCTCCGCCTCCCTCTCTTTCTCCATCTCCTTCCTCCTCGCCTCTTCCAAATCGCTTCCTCTTTTCTTCATCTGCTTCTTTTTCCTTGGCTGCCTTCCATAACTTCCTCCGAAGCCAAACGGATTCATTCCCCACCCTCCAATTGGTCTTCCAAAGATATCATAACGCTGGTTGTCTTCGTCTTCCTCTTCTTCATCATCATCATCATCATCATCATTGTCTTCTGCTGCTTCGTTGTTGTTGTATTCTTCGTCATCGTCGTAGTCACCTTCATAGCCGTAGGGCCCCTGAAAAAAGACGAGGAAGATAAGTGAATTGATTTGATACAATTTACAAGAAAAAATAAAAAAATAAAAAAATAAAAAAATAAAAAATTCAAAAGTTGAATGAATTTGAAATAGAAAATATGAAAAAAATGAGCAAAATTCATTAATTTTCACAAATCGTTCAAATCAAATAAAAATAAAAACCATGCCAAACAAAAAGAAGGAAAGACAAAGAGAAATACACCTTCAAAACCACTCCTCCCCCTCACTTGCAGAAGTGAATGGCCACCCACCTCTGCCTTCCTCACTCACTCACTCACTCACTCACATCATCATTTTCTGATTCATTTTATCTTTTTCTCTCTCTTTCTCTCTTTCTCTCATTCTCTTTTTCTCTATCATTTTCTCTTTCATTTTCTCTTTTTCTCTTTTTCTTTCTCATTCCCTCACAAAATGGCACACACCCAACGTCGTCTGCTCTGCTGCTGTTTTTCCCTCAGCCTCTGCCTCCTCAGCCGCTCCTGCTCTTCCTCTTCCTCCTTCTGCTTCTGCTTCAGCCTCAGCTGCCTCTCCTTCTCTTCCTTCTCTTCTTTCTCTTTCCGCTCTGCCTCTTTCTCTTTGATCTTTTCCCCCATCACCCGCACAGTCTTCCTCACTGCAGTCGCCATCTCATTCACTTCTGCTGCTGAAATTGGAAGGAAAGACACAGCAGACGTCAAAGAGATATCGGATGAGTCTTCGCCAGCAATGAGTGTGGCATCAGAATGGTGCAGAGGAGAAGAGGAAGAGGAAGAGGAGGAAGATAATGGTGAATCAATAGAAGAAGAAGAAGAAGAAGAAGAAGAAGAAGCATAAGAATCCCCCTCGTTCTTTCCTCCTCCACCTGCTGCCAATTCGCTCCCTGTGCTTCTGTTTATAGACTCCAGCATCCCTTTCACTCTGTTCAACATCTCCTCTGCCTTCGCAATCTGACTCAAAAACGCTTCGACAGCCTGTGGCTGCTCCTTCTCAAAGAGCACCCTCACTCTGTTCTTCATCTTCCTCGCACTTTCGGCTGCCTCTTCCAACGCGGAGCATTCGTGCAGCAGGTCTGCCCTTTCTTTGCGTCGGTCTTTGACTGGTTGAATCCAATCTCCAAGCTCTTTCATACGTTGCTGGTACAACACAGCGGGCTGGCGGATTAGATGAGAGGGAGAAGAAGAAGAAGAAGAAGAAGAAGAAGAAGAAGAAGAAGAAGATTGAGAATCAGAGGAAGAGGAAGAAGAAGCAGATGATGATGACTGATTAGGAGAAAGAGAAGGGGAAGGAGAAGGAGCAGGAGAAGGTGAAAGATAAGCCGAAAAGGGATAAGCCGACGTGGAGATGGCAGCAGGGTTGCTAATCCACTCGAGTGTCTGGTTGAGCTTCTCCTTCCACTCCTCCTCGTCTCTCGCACTCATCACCCCTTCCATCCGCATCGCGTCGCACTCATTCATCTCTGAATAGCAGTAGGTCTCCAGCTCATTCCGCCATCTTTCGTTCTCCTTTGTTTGCTCATCTTGTTTGGACATTCGTTTTTCCTCGTCTTTCAGCCACTCCAAATTCACACGCGTTGGCTTTGTGGTGAAGGCAATTGTCATCGGCAGGGATCTTCTGATGGACGACCTGTCATCCACAACGGAATCTTCGTTGTTCTCCTTCGAAGAAGAAGAAGAAGATGATGATGATGAAGATGAAGAAGACGCTTCTTTCTTTGCATTCCCCCTTTCCTCCTCTGTTTTGACAGATCCAATGTTTTCCAGCACAAATGGAGATTGGAAGGAGAAGATGCCATTTTCATCGACGTCAACGACAACTCCAGCCATGTCTGTGCATGTTGTGCTTTCCATTGAAACAGATTTGACCAGCTGAGGCGTTCTAAAGGAAGAGAATGGAGACATCGAAGGGGAAGGAAGGGCTACTTGGTGAAGGGACTGCGAAGAAGAAGAAGAAGAAGAAGACAATATTTTCTTCTCCTCTTCGAAGTGAGGGCATTCGTAGTGTGCGTGGATGGAGATGTGAAGAGGCACTTTCTTTGCTGAAGGCAGCTGAATCACCTCCAAATCATCGTCTGAACTGGAACTGGCACTCGAAGATGAACTTGCATTTTCTTCTTCTCCCTCTTTTCTTTCTGTCTCTTTCTCAATTGACTTATCTTTTTCCTCTTCTTCTCCTTCTTCTTCTTCTTCTTTGTGTGTTCCACAGTTCAATTTTTCACTCAACTCCTTTTCTGCTCTTTCTCTTCTGCTGAATCGAGCTGTGTGATGAGATGGAATAGGACTGCCTCGTTTGAAGCCAACGACACACGGAGAAGAGCAGAAAGAGGAAGAAGAAGAAGAGGAGGAGGAGGAGGAAGAAGAAGAAGAAGAAGAAGAAGAAGAAGAAATAGCATCGGCACAGGCAGAAGTGAAGATGGAGGGTGTTCTGTGTGTTTGCTGGCCTATCTCTTCGGTCTGATACAAATAGATATCTCGGGGAAGAAGCTCAGTCAGTTGGATCTGAAAATAAAAAAATAAATAACAAAATGAAATCAAAAGAAAAATTAGAAAAATAAGAAAGAACGATCTATTTATTTGTACATTCAATGAATAACAAATGGAAACAATAAAAGAAAAAACCATTCAAAAAGAAGAAGAAGACGACGAAGAAGAAAACACAAAATAGCATGTTACTATTTAACACACTCTTATTCCATTCTGCTTCAATGGTGCTGGTTCTTTTGTCTTCTGGCTGTGCTTCTCAGCTCTTTCGCAGATGATTTGGCTGGCCATCCATGCACAGCCCCATGCAACAGACTCATCAGAGTTCAGATTGTGCGAGGCAGATAGAGGAGATGGTGGGTGGAGAACTGAATGAGAGAGAGAGAGAGAGAGAGAGAGAGAGAGAGAGAGAGAGAGAGAGAGAGAGAGAGAGAGAGAAAGAAAGAAAGAGAAAGAGAAAGAGAAAGAAAATATGTTAATACATAAAAAGACAAAATTATATAAAATTCAAATTAAATAAGAACAGAAAATTTACAAAAAAAGCGAATAAAACTTTGAAAAAAAAATGCAATTATTTGTAATTGAATCAACAGCTTCACAATAAAATTTTTGATAATTTTTCCATCTCAACCACACCGTCGTTGAATGCTCTTTCGAGCACAGTCTGAAAAAGAGGAATACGTGATGATCCACCCACAGTCTGCACAGATTCCAATGGCAGCTTATCAAACAGACTCACTTTGCTGTTATTTCCTTCTTCTTTTCCTTCTTCTTTTCCCTTCTCTTCTTCTTTATTCTCTTTCTCTTTCTCCTTCTCCTTCTCCCTTCCTTCCTCCTTCTCTGCAACACTCTCCAACGCCATCTGCACCGCATCCTCGACTGTGTCCCTCACTGCCTTCTCCACCAGCGGACTGATCATCTTCTCAAACTCCTCCCTCGTCATCTGCAGCGTGAAATCCACTTCGCCTGGCACAAGCTCTGCTTTCTGGCTAGCTACTGGCGCTGATGACAGAGTTATCTTCAGACTCTTCGCCGCCTTCCGCAGCCGCTCGTGCATCCGGCTCGTTTCCCTCTCGTGCTTCTCTTTCTTCGCTTGTTCTTTCTCTTTCTCTTTCTCCTCTCCTTCCTCATTGCAACTGCCACTTCCACTGCTACTTCCCTCTGTCTCTGCCCAGTACTTCTCCAGCAGCGCCGTCGCCTGCGGCAGAAAATGCTCAAAAACGAGGCTGTCGATGGCATTTCCCGACAGCTCCAGCGAAAACGAGTGTGCGATGCATGTCAGCGAGGCTGAGTGTGTCAGGCGGAGAAGGCGGAAGAGAGAGATTTGCAGGCCGATGGAGCCGAAGTCGACGATGGAGAAGTAATACGGACTCCGAAGCCCCGCTGTTAGGGGTAGGCGCGTCACAGTGTAGCACACAGCAGCTTGGAAAAGACACAAATAGCAATTAGCAAAGAACGAAGAGCATAAAACATAGAAAAAAGGAAAAAGGGAAAAGGAAAAAGGGAAAAGGGAAAAGGGGAAAGGGGAAAAGTTATTAAGAGTTCAAAATAGAAAAACGCAATTTATGAATTATTGATTTGAACGTTTATTTAAAATAAAATAAAATAAAATAAAATAATATCGAAAGAATAATAGTCAAGATCAATTAATTGCATATAGCATAAAAATTAAATGCTCAAACAAGCTGTCGTATCATTCAAGAGACGAAGAACGTCAATTCCGGCAATTGACGTGGCTGTCAGCATTGAATTTCGTTGTGATTGTGCAAAAAAAGTTGGAACTGCAAGAACAGCGGATACTCGTTCAAGAGGATGTAATAAGCCTTGAAATCTAGATTAGAAAATGTGCTTAAATTTTTGACATTTTTTATAAGTTCAAACTTTGGAATTGTAGTCAAAGCAGTTGGAATGTCTCCGGGATGATTGCTGCTTTGTATAACCTTTCGAAAAAACATTCCTTAAGTAAAAGCATTGTGTATTAACGAAAGGATAACATCAATCATGACAAACCTGCAATCTGTTCAGCAGTAAACTTGAGGAATTCACCGTCACGGCCATAAGGTACTTTTACTGTTGGTTCTAATTGATATATCTTCTTGAGATCAAAGCATTCAAGATTTTTTTTGTCGTCTTTCAGAACTCCAAGTAGTTGCTTGAAATTTGTAACTGCATTGTTTCGTTGAGAATCTAATCCAATAATTCTTTCTTGATTATCAAGAAGAATCCTTGAAGGAATGTAGCGAGTATCCTCAGTATTTAAAGAACACGAAATAAAATCGCGTATTGAAGTCGGGAGATTTTCAGTTCCAAAATATGTTGATAACGGAGCAAATAACAAAGTTTTTTCGTTACCGAAGTCAATTCCGTAAACTTTAATATAGAAAAGCGAAAAAACAAAAGAGCAATAAAATCAAGAAATTCAAAATACAAAAAGTGCACCTTTTCGTGAATTCATTTATGCAATCCTTGAAAATTCAAAAAAAATTATTTATTGATCAATTTTTTGGAATAGTTTTAACGTTTTGTTCGAAAACATAATTTTAGCAAGACCCGGATGAAACGGTCTCAAAAAAAGGAAACTCGATATAGGAAATCTGCATTCGCACATTTATTGACATTTTATTGAAAAATAATTCAATATTTCAAAAGAAAAAAACGCAAGGAACACTAATATAATAGTAATCATAATTATTTCACTCACTTGATTTTTTGAGAGAAGAATTATTTGCATTTTTTAAAAAAAAAATGAAATAACTACAAGAACAATATTCAAAAAAATTATTATTCAGAAAATTAGTTTGGTAAAATATTCAATTTGAACATTCAGTATCACATTTATTTGTGAAGAATTCATTATACAAGTATTTTTCTCTTGAAGACATTCATCCAGAAACACAAGCTTGCAAAATTCATCAGCTTCAAATTTTGAATTCCAAAATATATTAAATATTTCTTTTGAAATTTCAATTATTTTTTCCGTTTTCATTGTTTAATTATAAAAACCAGATTGATGAAAGAAACGAACTCAAAAAAATGAAAAGCATGAAAAAAGCATGAAAAAGAAAAAATAAAAAAGATCAAAACATTAATAATTCACAGCAACTGAAATAATTTACCATTGGTCTCAATGTTATTGAAAGAAAACGAACAAAGAAAAACACATGAAGATAGAAACTGAAAAAGGTTAAAAGCCAAGGAAACTTGCATAGTTTAATTAATATGGGGGAAAATACGGACTTTCAAGCTTTTTATGCACAATGTTTGAAAAAATTGTTTCACTCATTTCTTAATTTCTCTTTCTCAGATTCAGAAATAAATTTGATTTTCATATCCGAAAACAGGTATCGTCGAAATTAAAACATAAAGTTTTTTAACATTTCACGAATGTCAAAAAACGAACACATTTATATTATGTTTTTTGATCTCTTAAAGTCAATGAAAAGTGAATAATTTTTCAATGAAAATGACTAAAGTGAAATATTTTGCCCCATATGTGAAAACGTATTGATCAAAATGGTATTCAGCTGTGAAACATGTTTTGATATGGGTGATAATTATTTTTGACATCACTGCTTTTTTTTCATCACCATTTGTTTGACAGTTTTCCATATCTGACAAGGATTATTTGCTGTGAAAAATGCTTAGTAATTGCTGCAAATTTCTGTGTTCCAAATGAATGAATAACAACACACCCAAAAAATTGAACACTTGCATTCCAAGATGAATTATTCTAAAATGAATAGATAAACTGTCAAACCAATATTTTTGATTTAAAAAAAATCTGAACACAATGATTATCATCGATTTTGTAAGAAAAAAACAGATTAAAGGATATTTAACTCCAGCGTTCAATATTTCGATATGAGAGTCATGTTTAGAGAGTGTTTTAAAGATTTTGAAAAACATTAAAAAATACATTAAATGAAAACAATACGTTGATTTTCATTGCATTCAACAACGAGGCTCCTCTTGAAAAAATTAATGACCGAAATCAAATATTGAACCCAGAGCTTTATCGGAAGTGTTTCTTTTTCTTTTTTTCACTTGTGGACAGTACATTTTCGAAAGTATTTTCAAATGGATTTCCATGCACTTTTTCTATATCAGAAAATTTTCATATAGCTTCTTCACAAACAATAGCTCTCTTTTCATGTTTTTGAGTTTTGACGCTTTCTGTTTATTCAGAAATACAAGATCTTTTGTTAAAAATTATTGTTGATTCATTTTCACAATATTTAAAAATGTTGCATTTCAATGAAAAACATGAATTCGGTTTTTTTCATTTTTTCCAGTTGAGTGGTGCAGTTTTCAAAGAAATCATCTCCTGTTTGGATTTCATGCTAATGCTACTTGAAAGAGAAGGTTTATTTGTCACTTTTTCAACCATCGAAGAGGCTTCAATTTTCTGCAGAAGACACTGATTAACGGAAGAAGAGTCAAAAAGATAAATTTCACATATTTCAAATGATTACAATAAATTTTTCACAAAAAAGAATCCTTAACTGAATCAGAAACAGGTGGAATAAATGCTTTTTGATCGGAAGATACAGAGAAATCCGAAGGAACCAGAAATGTTCTTTTCAAACATTTTTTTGAAATGTTCAAATACAAATCTGTCCAAGGGCTGAGTCAGGTGAGTAGTATGTAAAGGAAGAATTGTATGAAGAAAAAAATGTTATCTGCACCATGACATTTCCGAAAAAAAAAGGCGAGACGAATGACCATCTAGGATAATCAAATCTTGAACAAATGGTTCATTCAACTCTCTTATTTCTAAATTAATTATTGAAGATGAAATTTCGATATTTTTTCCGAAATCGTTTCTTGTCTTCAATCCATTCCCATTTGCAAAACATTGCTCCAATTTGACTTCTATTTTTTGAAATCATCGGAAAGGATCTGAGATAGCTACAAGATCCCATGATCCAGTGATGTTCCCTCAGCAAACAGTGCAAAACAATTTTGCATTTTTGTATCTTTCTGATTCAGGAAAAGGAGAACCTGCACTAATTATGAAACGACTATTTTTTTATATGACTGTTTCACGCAATAATCGGCCTTGAACATGTTGATCGAATCCAAAAATATCTTGAATAAATCAATGACACTTTTTAACAAAGAAAATTAATTTTTCGAATTTTCACTTGTTTGAGACTTTAATCAACAGAAACCAATGAACGTTGATTTGATTAACTTCAATAAGTTGGATTTCTCCATGAATCAACATTCACATTTCAGTAATTTCGAAACACTCCAAAGCAGGTGTGTGTTTTTTAAAATTTCACATAATAACGTTTTCTGCCTGAGAAAAATAAAATAGATTGATTTGAAAAAAATATTAAATCGCATATAAATCAAATGAGATCTGAAACAGCTTTTTTTTGAGCAAGATAAAATAGAAGTTGCGTTATCTTCAAATTATTCCATTCATTCTTTATTAAACAATCCTGGACAGCAAATGCGATGAGGATCTCATCTGCTTTTTTTTTTGATTCCATATACCAAAAGATTGAGGAATATATAAAAATTTTGACATACACGATATCAGAAGGTTTTATTTCCGACTTTTTTAAAAAAATGGGTTATATTTTTTTATCCAAAATCTTTCTGTTAAAAATTTAGGTGCAAAAAATACTCTTTTAGTATTGAATAATGAATGCAAAAAATTCAAAACTCAAAATAATGACAAATTCATCAAGAATTGAATCTGAATCATAATTTTTGGAAATTTTTATTATGCGTCATTCATTTTAATTAAAAGTTCACCACATAAAAACAATATTTTTTTGGAAGAATCAACACTTTTAAATTAAAGCCATGATTTCAAAAATTATCATACAAAAGAAATCCAACTTTTCAACCTTTAAAGTTCACCTGCAAATTTGTACGAAAGCTAGCACTTAAAATTATATTTTCATCAAAAGAAAAGATGAAATTCGCAATTGAATTATTTGAAAAAAAAAATGAAAGGAATGCGTTTTTCAATTCTGGTGCAAGTGAATTTTTTCTGAAAAATAAAAAAAAATTACGTAATTCATAAAGTCAATTTATTTTTTAAATTTCCTTATTGTTAACAACTTGAAAACACATCTGAAAAATGTATTCATAGGGTCAACTTTTTAATGGGACTTTTTTACTTATTGGCACTTTTTATGTTTGAAGCTGCCAATCAACAAAAAGTCCCCAATGAATTTCAACACATACACCACACTTTTTAACTTGTTTCAGCCGATACTTTTGCAGTTTGTTTTTATATTTTTATTCATTAGTCATTGAGAAATTTCGTTTTTTTAGTTAAATTTGAATGGACATTTACCAGCCAACCAGGCAACGCCCATGAAATCGGGGACATGTTTTGAATAGCTTTTACTAAGATCTATCAATTTTTATATTCTTTTTTTTCACAAACACTTTTTTCTTGTTTTTTTTCACATTTCATTTTTTAACAAAATGCAATAACAAAACCGATTATTTCTTTGTTTATATAATGAAATGATAAGAATTAAAATATGATATACAAAACAAACACTTTTATAATGAAATGTTGAAAATATTAATCATTGTTTTTTTCAATTTATCTTGAACAGCAAAATGGGACCAACTGCTTTTGATCTTTGATCAAACTTTTGTTGTTTTGATGATTTCTTAACAATTAGAAAATTTTAATATTCAACTTTTAATACACATCATCATAAATATGTTTATTTTACATATCATATTTTTATTTTTATCATTTCATTATATAAACAAAGAAATAATCGGTTTTATGTTTGCATTTTGTTAAAAAAATGAAATGTGAAAAAAAACAAGAAAAAAGTGTTTGTGAAAAAAAAGAATATAAAAATTGATAGATCTTAGTAAAAGCTATTCAAAACATGTCCCCGATTTCATGGGCGTTGCCTGGTTGGCTGGTAAATGTCCATTCAAATTTAACTAAAAAAACGAAATTTCTCAATGACTAATGAATAAAAATATAAAAACAAACTGCAAAAGTATCGGCTGAAACAAGTTAAAAAGTGTGGTGTATGTGTTGAAATTCATTGGGGACTTTTTGTTGATTGGCAGCTTCAAACATAAAAAGTGCCAATAAGTAAAAAAGTCCCATTAAAAAGTTGACCCTATATGAAATGTTTCAGTTATGGTTTTATTTTATAGTGTTTTTAACGAATACTACAATATCACTATAACAACGAATGATTTCATCGCAAATAAAAGATGAAAAAAAAAATGACAATTGTCATGTGATAAAGTCAATGTTCACAGATATTTATCTATTTTTGTTGCATATGTTAAAAGATATGTGGGAAGAAATAGTTTGCTTTTTGTAATATATTCATTTCATAATTTTCAAATGGTTTTCTCAATTTTGAAAGACTCCATATTTTTTTTTTTAATTTTTATGAATTGTTATGGAAGACCTATTGTGATACAATTGCAGAAAAGGTTTGAAACCAATCTCAGTTTTTTCACAAATTCAAATAATTTGATCAATTTCTCAAATATCTGAAGTTACATATCTTTTTGAGATCAAAAAAAAAAAAAAAAAAAAAAAAAAAAAAAAAAAAAAAAAAACTTGCTTCATTTTGAAAATAAAAACAGACAGAAATTGTTTACGAAAAATTTAACGAAAGAATTCGAAAAACGGAAACATAACGTTAAACCAAAAAATCTTAAAAGTCTAAATATCACATATCACAAAAAAAGTTATTACTCTCATAGCATTTTCAGACACCTCTCTCGTTGTGTCTCTCTATCTTCAGGCTTTTAAAAGCAGCGCACTCAACGGAAAACAGAAGGAATGCATGCTAAGGAGTGAGAAGAAAATCTCTCCTCAGCAGGCATTGCTGAGCAACAATATTAAATATTTTTCTTCCCACAAACAACAAAAACATTATCCTCATCCTCTCCCGTTTGCATCCTTTTTCTCTTCAAACTAGGTTAATCTTTTCATTTCAATCAATCAGCGAAGAAATAACTTGGAAGAATTTCTCTTCAAAAGAGAAGAAAAGAAGAAGAAGAAACTTGCATACATATTTTGCAGCATCTTTCGGCTTTGCTCACCATATGGGTGCTCACATAATGCCATCTGTTCTGAACAAACTCAGTAAACATTCATCTGAAACTCATCGGTTCAGCAGCTCTTGTTCAGCACCCGTCCTTTCACTTCTCTTGTTCCAGCTTCACCTTCAACTTTTAGCATCTGTATCCATCATCGCTTCTTCCGCTTCCACTTTCATTTTCCCTCCTCAGATCAATCGCGTCTGACATCGTAACCATCACAGCTCCAGCTGGAAAATGTCCAATCAACTCTCGCTTCACTTCTCCAAGCGTCTTCCGCTCTGACAGCTGCCCTGCCCAACAGCACTTCACAAGCTCACTCCAGCTCACACACTCAACAGCTTCCAAGTTTGGCCTCTCTCCATTCACAATCTTCTGCCCTGCCACCTCTGCTGGATACTCACCAAACGGGATCTGAAGCGTCAAGCACTCCCACAACATCATCCCGATTGAGAATGCAGCCGACTCCTTCGTTGCTCCCATCTTCTTGTTAATCTGCAGCTCTGGCGCCTTCCACCTCAGGCACTCTTTTTTGAAAGCATCTTCATCTTCAAATGCAGACGAGGGCAGAGAGTCATCATCATCATCATCATTGCCACTAGCAGATGTGACAACAGTTGATGATGAGATGGATGAGGAATCTGAGTCATCATCAGACAATAAATCAGAATGCATGACAATGCATATCACCATGTGTTCTGAGAAGAGAACAATGTGAGGACTCAGATTGGAAAGAGATTGAAGAGGGTTTTCCATTTCATCAAACGAGTACAGCGCAAGGTTGACCACCCAGAACAGGATCTGAGCAGCTGTCATTTCTCGCTCTTTCAGTGTGCCAATTGCCATCTCTTTTGTCTTATTCAGCCCATGCAACAACATGAACAGCGAATCCCTCAGATCCACAATCAATTTCTCATGAGGTGATGAACAGGCCATTGCATCCACCAAGTTCGACATCGACGAGGTTGTCGGGCACAGATCTTCTCCTCGAACAAAAGTGGAATCTGAATCAGTTGAACAAGAAGAAGAAATTGATGGAGATGGTGTTCTCTTCCTTATCTCTTCTTCCTCATCTTTCTCCAGTGCCCAATCGGGAATCTTGTCTGAGTCTTTTCCAAGGATATATTCTGTTGAGCCACTCTCGGAGAGAAGATGCTCCGATGACTCAGAGTGTCCTAAACTTTTCGCGTACACTCTTTTCTTCATCTTTTCTTCATTCTTCTTCTCTGCCTCTCTCTCTGCTTTCCTCCACTGCTCCTCTGGAGACATCTCCATCGTCACCATCTCAATCGCCTTTGGATCCTTTTTCACTGTGTCTTCCACAATCACCTCCAATTCTTCAGTTCGTCTCTTTTGTTTTCTCCATCGTATTGTGACAAGAATGGATACAATAAGAACAATCAACAAGATCACGACCAAAACAATTATAATAACTGTTGAAGATGAGGATTTCCCTTCTTTTCCCACTTCAGAAAGATTTCCATCTTCATTCACCTTTGTTTCACTCTTGTTCTTCAGAATCAAAGAATTGGAAAAACTCGGTGTCGAAGGATCTCCATATTGAAGCGACACAGAAACTTCTGTTTCATTTTCGACATTTCCCAGCTTTTCTGTTGATACCCATGAGTGAACTTCATTCTCTGAGATAAACCCATCTGTGTCAAAACCGAATTTCTCAATCTGCTCTTCGCTGACCCTCCTGAAAACTAATCTCAACATCAGATTGCAAGGCAAAAGAAGCTGACCTTTTAGCTTCAGCTTTGTCGCAGTTCCTTCATCTTCTTTCTCCACTGACTCTAGCAACGGAATGAAAAATGAAGAAGTGCATTCCCCCACTATTCCTTCCATTTCACAATTCTCACTCACGATCCATAAGGATGAATTTCTCACAGCTCCATCCCCTCCCTTCAGACTCCTGATGTTCAATATTGCATGGTCTGTGCAAATAATGTTCCGTCGAGCAGATGGATATCCTTTCACTGACGGATCATTCCCTGAAAACATGCTCATCATCACCCCAACGTTCCCACTTGATACAGATAATCCACCAACTTCCGAATTCTTGATCGTTGTATCATTAAGTTCCACATGAGAATTCACACAATCAACAAGAGATCCATTCCATTTGCACAGTTCATCTCCAGCACTCGAGGAAAGTCTGTTTATGTTCCTCTTATCTCTCTCAATTTCTCCATCAACAACACTCGATTCAATAATCACATTTGAACATGAACTTATTAACAAAACTTCTCCCTTTTCATTTTTCGTGTTTGCACAACTTCCAAATGTGCTGTTTCGAATAAGCACGGGAAAGTGTTTTGATTTGAGCCTTATTACACTTCCATCCAATGAAGAACATGTAATATTCTTCGTATCTGCACCACTAAGCTCTATCATTCTTTCTCCTTCTTGTTCCCAAACTTGTTCCCCATCATCATCAACATGAATGCACCATCTATCACAAGTGATATTGCTCATTCCGATCTTCTCCATCAAGACACTCTCACAGCCACTCTGGCACTCGATCAGACAGCTTGATGTCACATGCAACGACTCAAACTTGATATCAAACAACTGAGCACTCCCTCCCCCAAAGCTTAGACAAACAAAATGAAAGTCACTCAATTGTTCATCTGATTCCAGTCCACTAAAACCACATTGGCTCATCAAGAAAAATCCAGACTCGACTGCAAAAAGCGTTGAATGTTGCAGCGTTTGTGAGGTTTGCACCACAAATACAAGATACAAAACGGACACAAAACCTTCACTTCTCACAACTGCTTCAATCCCTGGAACAAAAGCATTCTCCATCACAGCAACAACACCTTTCTTTCCAGGTGCATTAAGAGCCGTCAGCGTCAAATCATGGAGATCCACCTTACTCATCAACTTTGACTCTTCATCCACAAGCATCCTCGCTTCCACATCTCTCGTCACATGACCCAACCCATACTCAATGGACAAGCACGGATTCGCTCGACTTCCGCAATTTCGCTCATTCTTTCCATTCTTCCCCAAGGCACTCGACAATACAATACTGTCAGACTGAAAGATTGCAATGATGCTCATCAAATCAATTGGCTCGCTCGTGTGCTCCGTTCTGTCTATCCCACAGATTGCATTCAGTCGCACATACACAGACTCCCGCAGATCCATCAGAAACTGTGTCTCATTTATCTGACTGGAAATTCGATGGCACTCAACAAATATATCCCGCCCTGCTTTTGCACTGTTTGCACTAAAATTCATGTTCACAAAGCAAAAGTCAAGATCCTCTGTCAGTCTCGTCGCAACATACACACCCCCTCCTCTCCCCTCCATCGAGCACCCACACCTCACCATCAAGCAATCAACCATTCTCATAACTCCTCCTTCACTCAGTTCAAACAAGCACACTCCACCTTTCATCGACTTATTCCCTAGACAACCTTCAAATCTGCTTCCATTCACCACCAACCCTGCTCCTCCACTCCCTTCACTGATCATTCCACTCGGCTCAACACCATTGCCAGTGATGGATGAAAAAGTGGAATTGCACAAAGACAAAGCACAACCCTCATGTAATCCCTTCACAGATTCCTCCATCGCAAATGTCTCCACAACAGATCCGCTCCTGATGCTCACTGATATGAAGACAATCTCATTAAGATCACACTCA
Organism: Monocercomonoides exilis; assembly: GCF_001643675.1. NCBI lineage: Eukaryota > Preaxostyla > Oxymonadida > Polymastigidae > Monocercomonoides > Monocercomonoides exilis. The sequence continues at coordinate 334,942 of NW_027150554.1, read as the reverse complement.
ACACCATCCCCGTTCACAAGCAGAACACTCTCACAAAAACTCGTCGATTCACAGCTCAGTCGACAAACAACCATTCGACCCTTTTCCATTCTTACCATGTTGATGTTTCCTTCTTGTTCAGGTATCTCTTTCAAACTGAAAGAACAATCTGTAATATTCAACATTCCATCTTCGTTGATGATCACCGCCTTCTTTTCATTCTGCAAACTTGACTGCACCAGCAAGTTGATCATCTCGAGCAACAAAGCTTTCCTGTTCTTCACATTCCCTCCACTCCCTGATGAATCGCTCCTTTCAAATTCAAATGTTGCCATTTGATTCTCAAAACCATCCGCATTTGTTATTCCATGAGGTGAAGCAGCTTTTCTGCTGGAAAGAGATGCAGAGGCAATGACCATTTCTGAGAGGTCAAATCCATCTGTGATCTTTGTCTTTTCCCAAATGAATATTGCCTTCTTTTCAGCTCCTGCCTCCAGTTGTTGCATCCCTCTCCAAAACGAACAGCATGGATCCCTTTTGCTCCCACATCTCTTCACATCAAATCCCTTCTCTCCAACATATATCTGCCCAGAGCTGAACGAAACAAGAAAACGGGACAGATCTGTTGCCTCATTGAACACATCCCTCCCCACAAATGCATTTTCATCATCCTTCAATGGTTCGAAATCAAAGCGAAAGGCTCTTTCACTCACTGTTCTGTTCAGATCCCTTTCCACAACAAAAATGTTTTTCCCTTTCCATGCCTCATTTCCATCAAACACCATCTCTTCAAACACAAATGGCGTTTCCTGATTCGCTTTGCTTGAGTCCACATACAAAAACCCTCCTTTGCTTTCCTCCTTCACACACTGGCATCTCACTGTTGTTATGTTTTTCATTTGAAGCCTCGTGACAACTGAGTCGAGAATGATTTTCATTGCTCCTCCTTCCTCACACTCACTTGAAATCCCTTCCACAGTGCATGAGCTGATGTTTGTGTCACACTGAAGCACAAACGGGGTGCTCACAAACTGAACTGTTCCTACAACACATTCTCCAATCTCAACTTTTCCTCTGATCCCTTTGATCAGATACACATCCACCTTCCTGCTTGAACTGCAGTCAAACAGACACTTGCGAACGATCAGAGCTTCACTTTCACTCATCGATGAGTATGTGATCAGGATCTCATGACCACTCGAAAACGAATATGGAAGAGCAAACACTAACCCAGCAAAACTCAATGCGCCTTGCCCAGTTATCACCGTTTTCCCTCTCTCCCCTTTGATTTCGGTTTTGAATTCAAGTCGACTTTTCTCCCCAGAGTCATTCGCGGAAGAACCTTCTGAACAAATTTCACATCCCGACAAATCATATTCGTTTTCAACAAATGTCCCATCTGTGATAACAACCCTTTTCGAATCCAAACTGCCCTTCACATTCTCAAATCCTCTCCAAAAAGACTGACATGGATATGTCTCACTCCCACAGCCAAGAACATCACACCCTTTCTTGCTCACTCGTATTTCTTCTGATACGTACTGAACCAACAACAGCTTCAGATCCACAATTACTCCTCCAAAGTTTGCCTCATCGCTTCCTGCAAAATCCACACACACTCTCCCTTCCTCATCAAATAGTACTTCTTCAAAACAAGTGCTCTTCATTGATTCATTCAAATCCACACTTCGAACAAACATATCCCTCCCAGCCCATGCAACGTTCTCAGAAAAACTCACATTCCCAAAAAAGAAAACTCCATTTCCTGTCATTTCAACAAAAACACTTCCACCCTTTCCATCATCCGTATTCACCGAGCATCCTTTGAGTGTGCTCGATCTTATTGTGAAAACTGAGTATTCATTCATTTCACTGTTTATCATTCCGCCATCTCCTTCATTTGCCAAACACCCAACAAAATTGCAGTCGTTCTCCACTTGCAGATTGCTCCCTTTTTCCATCCGAATCACTCCTCCTTTCTGCGAACTGCTCTGAGTGATGTTGGATGAGTTAACCATCATTTCTCCGCCTTGTCCAATTACAATTATCCCTCCACTTTCTCCGCTCACTTCACCGACTGATGAGTTTTCAACACTGGCATAGCACTCTCCTCTCACGCAGACCATCCCATATCCTCCTTTGAACGGCATCCCATGCACACTCACAGACACAAAACCAAGCTCTCCTCCTCTTCCATTCACAATCCATTCAAAGTACTGTCTTTTCTCTTCTCCAATCTTCCCAAATGAACAGCTGGTGATTGATAGTTTCCCACTCTCCACGCACACGAACTCGTCATACTCACTTTTTTCCTCAGGAAGCCAGATCCTCAGGCTGCTCAACATCAGATTGTTCGGCTCCAACGATGATGAAAGCAACAGATGCCCTTCTGCTTTCACATTCATCACACTTTCACTGTTCTTGCCCCTTATCGCCAATGGATGTTCTCTTCGCTCGACTTCCTTCTCCAGGTCTGCTTTCGTCTTGATTTGCACAATCCACTGGCTCTCATTCATCCGCCCCATCCCATATCCCACATCTCGACAAAACCCTTCCACACTGAACATCCCACAGTTTGCTTCATTCTTCCCACTTTCATCCACAAACACTATCTCTTCATCCCCAGGGAACAGATACGTCTTCAGAGACACACCTTCATTGCTCCCTGCTTCTCCATCCCCAACCCAAAAGTTATTCTCTCCAGCACCCTCATCAAACCCTTCCCAAACAACAAGCGTGATCATTGTTCGTGGCGAAGGACACACAACATACACATCCCATCCGATTAACCCCACATTCGATGCAAACATATTCCTTCTCACCCAATAATTCACTTCTGTGCTATCGATATTAATGAATAGCCCACCTCCTTGTCCACTCTGCTCTGAAACAATATTCTCCTTCACAGTGTTATCATCTAACTCCATCCTGCCACTGCTGCTCAACGATATCATCATCCCCCCGCCTTTCCCGTTTCCAATCAACGCACCGCAGTTTGTCATGTTGCACTGCCTCATCTTGAATGAGCACCCCTTCCCCACTTTTCCCTCAATTCCCCCACCATTTCCAATCTGCCTCTTCCAGTCACTCAACGATGTATTGTCCACAATTGTCTCCGCACACTCATCGACAGACAGCAACGCACAATTCTGCAACAACTCTGAACCTGAAACTGAAGAATCATTGATCCACATTGAGCAGAGCCTTCCCACCATCAGCCCCTTCTGCCCATTGCAGCTCACAGAATCAATGGCCATCCCACTGAATCGCCCCCTCGCTTCATTCCCTTCAACCACAAACATCCCACTATTCCCCAATTTCACGTATCTTGCTTCAAAACCCACAATTTCCAACGTCCCTCCCTCAACTCTCGCAAAATTATACTCAACACTTTTTGTTTCATCACTTCTCCAGGCACACGAACAGCCAAGCATTTTCATTGTTTTCTGACCAACAAAAAACAAATTCATTCTTGCAATTGGCCCAAATTCAAATGGCGCATCAAAACTCATATCGCTAATCTCAACATCCACAAATGATTCAACCACGTTTGATCCTTCTCCTGTGATGTTTCGCACAAACTTCGTTTGCAGGCTCTTGTCAAGGCCTCGCAAAAAAATATTCTTATTGCTGAATGAAAGGCATTCTTTGAATGCAAACGAAGGATAAATATGGATCTCAGTCACATTTTGACTCGATTTGATCCGGCGGGAAAGAAGAAATCCAACACTTTCACAAGGCACATCTCCAAATCCACATCCCGAATGATCAAACCCTTCATCCTCTTTTCCTCCAACATAACCTCCACCCCCAATTTCCCTAAAATAGACCTCAAGAGGAATCCAATATTCTGTTTTGGTTGTCGATTCCTCAAATCCCATCAGATCTTCTCTTTCCATTCCTTCCATCCCAAACTTCATTGTGCTGTTGTTCACAACAATGTCCAACTGCATCGCATCCGCAAACATATTCCTCCCTTTCCAGGCACTGCAAGCCTCAAATTTCAGCTCTGAGAGTGTCAATACGCCACTTCCATCCAACAGCTCAAGAAACATTCCCCCTCCGAGCCCTCTTCCAACACTCTCCGAGTCTTCAGCCGGAACAGAACAGTTCTTGAATCCAACTTTCTCCATTGTCAGCTCAATTCCCGCATCCAACACCACAAGCAATCCGCCTCCTTTCAGGCTCATTCCTGCTTCACATGCTCCACCAATAGTCACATTCCTCATCCTCACAAACGGATTCTCCCCACTTTTTCCTCTCAAAGTCATGCATCCTCCATTCCCATTCCTTTGGCTCACATTACACAATACACAATCTTCCATGGTGATTTTTCCTCCATTCTCCACAGTAAATCCAGAACAGCCATGGAATCCAATTCCATCTACCAAGCACACACCCTTCATCGTCAGATCCCCACTGCAAACATGAATCACGCCGAACTCAACAAAAACCCCTTCTTTGTCTCCCAAAAACGCAAATACGCACTCTGTCAACTTCAGATTCTTCTTCGAAATAAGAAAACTGCAATGACTTTCCTTCATGGAGAGTGGAAGTGCAAACGAAATGTTTTCAAACCTGATGTTGCTCGCACACTCCACAAGGCCTTCTTGCTCCACATCTCCATTGTCATGAACATCAACCTTTATTCCAGGTCTGACCTGAGAGGTCACGCTCATGGCAAGCAGGGGAAAGGCAAATTCACCATTTATCGATGATCTAGATTCAAGCATCACAGACTCCACGTTGTTTCCTGCTCGTCTTCCAGCACAATAATCAACTGTCAAGCACGGAAACGAAGCAAATCCACAAAAATCGTGATCAGTTCCACAACTCCCATCAACAGCCAGCTGCGTTCCGACTGAGCACAGAAACACATGAAGCGGAATAACACATGATTCATTCCCATTTTCCATCCCGCTCAGCTGCAGTGCATCTGTTGGAATCGTTTTGAAATCGAAAAACTCGAATGACGAGCGATTAATCACTTCTCTCAGATGAACTCCTCTCTCACACAAAACAAACACATCCTTGCCATATCTCGCATCATTGTTTTCCAATGACCCAAAAGTCACATCCCCTCCAATCTCGAATTTCAACGGAACCTCTTCCACCCTGATCATCATCCCCCCTCCTCTGCCATTTACCCCTTCACCACCTGGTGCTACACAACCATCAAACGCTGTTGTTCCATTGATGAACAGTTCGTTCTCTCCCTTCACTTCAGCCATCATTCCCCCACCACACGAGCTGCTTCCAACCACACCACACCCACTGAAGTTGCACGAATCAATCGCCATCCTGATTTTCTTCTTCTCAGCAAATATGCAACCCCCATTTCCGCTCTCTTTTTTCACTCCCACCATTTTGCATTCACACAGCACAACTTCACATCCCCCATCAACCCAGATCATCGAGGAAGATGAAAACTCAATCCCAGTTTCACTGATGAATGATTCCATGTGTATCCTTCCTCCTGTCACCCTCACAATGCTGAAACTCACTTTCTGCTCAGAAAACATATCAACCAAGGATGCTGAGCAACATTTCATATGAAGAGTTCCTGATGAACATGAAATGAACGATGTTGCAGCTCCCAGATTCGCTGGAAGATAAAATCCTATGTTTGCAAATTCTGTCTGATTTTTCACCATTATCATCCCCTCAGATGTTACTGAATCGACCTTTGCCGCTTCAACCCTTTCTCCCACAAGCTCGCAGCTCACATTCCACGCGCAGTCTTCAATCGCAACAACTTCATTCAAAACAAAGTTCGGATTGAGGATTATGGTGCAATCACTGTTCGGAAACTGAACAGAACTCAGGAAGTTCATCGTTGAACAAGGATAACCGTCAAACCCACAGTTGTTGAAATCCTTGCAATTCCTTCCCCCAACAAACCCTGGAATAGGAAATGGCTGAATCATATAAATAGACAAGGGAATAATGTATTCCTCATCACTGCTTTCGCTCCCCGTTGCATCATTGTCATGCTCTCTATCTGCTTCAATGCAACCCTTGAAATGTTCCTTTGAAACAATCCTCTTCAAATCATCCCCAGAAACAAACATGTTGTTCCCTTTCCATGCCTGGTTGTTGGCTCCAAATCCCAAACCATCAAAAACATAACCAGTAGCTCCATCATCCACTCTGAGATACACTCCTCCCCCCTTTCCTTTCAACCCTCCCTCATTTCCCGCAGAGCACACATCAATTGAGCAACTCAATGTTGCTCCTATCTTCAGTGTTCCTCCACTTCTGACAACAACATCCACACCCCCTCCTTTTCCCTTTTCACTTTTGCATCCCATAAAACTCGCATTCTCAATGATAACAACTTTTCCAGAACCAACAACCCCGCTCACTGCTCCTCCATCTCCATTCATGTTAGTGATCTCTGAGATGTCAACCGATGTCAGATTCAGCTCACATGCTTGTCCAACTGAGATCAGCGATGCACTTGACACACAAAAGTCACAAAAAACCACATTCTCCATCTTTGTTCTGCCTTCTTTCAAATCACAAGCTGATTTTTCAAAATACGATTCTTCATATCTATCTCCCTTCACAACAGCTTCTCTCACACTCAATGTTCCTGCAGAGGTTATTGTGAAAAGCGATGACTGTCCACACGATGAGCTTCTCGAATGGATCAAAGTCATTGTTGATAGCTCCAGGCTTCCACTCGATATTTCAAACAGTCCTCCTCCATCTCTTGTCACTTTCGAATACAACACCGTTCTTTCTTTGTCTTCTCCACTTATTTCCACACTTTCGCTCCCAATCACAATGGTTTCTTCTGCCTTCTCTCCTCGGTGAACAACCATCGGCAATTTCCCTGATCCTCTCCATCTGCTGTCGAAGGTGTATTTCAGCGTCAGACACAAAAAAGTTTCGTTTCCGCAATTAGCATCGTCACTTCCACGCTGAGCAGATGAATGAAGCTTGACCATCGGCTTGGGCGAAGGTGGAAAAGGAATCCAATTTTCATGGCCTGATGCTCCATTATCAATGAACAAATGTGGCTCAATTGATGTTGAGAAAGTCTCCACAAATGACTGTTTTGTCAAATTACTCCAGTTATTTAGTGCATACACATCACTTGCATGAGCTCCCGTAATTGTTGCCTCATTTCCTGAGAAAAAGCATGTCACAAATGAAATATTGAAAAACGAGGAAGATTCGAATGGAACATATACTAATATCCCCCCTGTTCTTTTCGCTTTATTATTTTCAAAAAGACAATCATGGAATTCAAAGTTTTTTCCACTGTAAGAAATTCTTCCTACTCCAGAATCATAATCTTTGTTGTTATCAGCGAAAACGCATCCTGAATATGATGCGCCTTCATGATTATCACAGAATTGGATAACTCCTTGATCAGAAGGGCTGCTCAAAAATCGACAATTCAGAACTGAAAAAAAGACTCTTGAGCGAAGACAAGCCGCTCCACCATATAATGCTCTGCAATCTGAAAAATTTGATTCTTCCAATAAAAACTGTTCATATCCTGATATAAATATTGCTCCTCCATGCGGATCAATAGCTTTTGTGCAATTGCATTTAAAAAATATGCACACTCTTATCATCAAAGCAGCACTGCTGGAAATTGCCCCTCCCAATTCTTCGCTTTGAGAGCAAAAACTGCATCTTTCAAAGCTATGATTGCCAGTTAACAGCTCTTGCCTTGTGTTGAATGTCGAGTTTATTGATGTCGCTGAAAGAAGTCTCTTTTTCCCAAAAAATGCATTGTTGTGATCCAGCGCATTCAATTTGAATGTGCATGATTCGGTTCTAACAATTGAGTCTTGTTCAGTAATTGAATTTCTGAACTCTTTCAAGTGTTGAAAAGGCAACGATGGCTTCTGAAGGGATCGATTGGAAGAATAAGTTGAAGAAGAAGAAAGAAAAGAAGAAGAATGACAAGGAAATGAAATTTGGTTTTTCTGCAGTTGAGTGATGTTGATGAATGAACAGCCCTGAAGATGCGCCCAGTTGCTTCCTTTTCCAATGAGAACAAACGAATCCTTTGCAACAATCAGCGAACAAATCGAACTCTGCTCAATCAAGAAATGCGTGTCTTTCCCTTCACACAACGGACTTGAACAGGATGCAGGGCTTTGTGAACTGCTTATTGATATGTTGAAAATACTCACATTCGCTGTGGAAGTCTTTGTCAAAGAAGAATAATCGCAGCTGCTTCTCACTTTGCAGCATTCCAAAGAAAGTGCTCCTTTTCTCTCTATTTCAAATGTTTGCTTGATGCCCTCATGTCTCAGCAAAAAAACTTTTTGATATGTTAAAGAAGAATTTGACAGAAAACAAAAGTGAGAAATTCTTGTAAATTCGTCTTTTCCACATTTACTAATTTGCGATATCTGCCATTGTGATACCATTTCATGCAATTCTAATTTTTCAGTTGATTTTCCTTCTCTATTTCCCCAGAAGTTAAATTGAAGCCTATTCTTGTATTTTTCATTCATTTGAAATGGCAAGTTGTCAAATTCTCTTTTTTGACAACCGACGCAAATGCACATAAAAACAATCACTAAAAACGGAAGAAATCCGTTCTCAATGAAATTGTTATTCTTCATTTCAAAATAATGAAAATAATATATTTTTTTTTCTTTGATCAAGATATGAATAATTAATTCAAATCAAATGATCAGAGTATTCAATTAAAAGATTTCTCCTTCATGCGCAACTCATAGAACACACTCCATGAAGAGGCTACAATTTGCCATGAAAGATGTTTATTTTCTTTTATAATGTTTTGCACATATCTCAATGAAATAAACACTTCGTTGGGGTAATAATTGAGTGATAACAAAGAAAAAAGGTTTTTCTTCATTATAGATTTGCTATTTGTGGAAAATGCTTAGCAAATCGTAAAATATGTATGAATGCATAATTGAATGCAATTTGGAGCACTGATCATAAAATAATATTGAGATTCTTCGACTGTTTCATATGAAAATGAGGCCCACTTCTCCAAAGCGACTTTTTGGAATGAAACACAATTCCTTGTGATTCTCCTGAGTTGTTTCTACATGCATTATTCTTTCTTTACTTCTGGAACGAAGATTACAGAAGGACGTATGGGGAGATTAATTTTTTGAATAATTTATTTTTTTGATGAATGCAGAAAAAACTCTAATCATGTGTATTAAATGCAAAAATAGGGAGAAACTCATTTATTTCATAAGATGAACAACTGCCGATTGATAGAGCAATTTTTCCCCCACGATCAAAATGAATGATAGATGATAATGCTTATTATATTCAAATGACTTTTCATAGGCTTTGAACAAAAATGTTTTTCCATTCTTGTATTTTTCTGATAGACAGAGAGCTTGAATTTTATTTGTTCATATTTTGGTTTGATGCAGAAGAAGAGAAATTTGATATCCATCTTTTTTTTAACAATTGATCATATAAGTATAATCAATAATCTTTAAACAGGATTTTTGCATGAGCGTATAATTCGAAGATGTCGTTGGATTGGACTGAGTATTTTTCATTCTCTTCTCATTTCTATGCTCAAGATTTTTATCACAATTTGAAATAAAACTGAATCTCAATTTTATCCGTCTCCTTGAAATTTTTCAAAATTTTTCATTTCTCAAGCAACCACTTCGAATCTTCATTAAAATTATTTTCAAGAGAATGCAATTTTCGAGATTTTTAACCCAGCGTCGCTTTGAAGTTCCTTAGGTTTATTATATTAAATGATAAAAAGCTAATAAATCAAGTATTTCAAAATTAAATTGAATACAAACATTGAGAAAAAAAAGGAAATGACCTATTTTATTAATAATCATCATCTTCTTCAGCAAGTCTGACTGCTTTATCAAGATTTGCAAAAAATGCAGCATCATCTGGATCTTCGCACGCACGCAAAAGGATGCCTGAATAAGATGATGATGCAGCATTTCCACTCAACGATGATGGATTCCAATCTGCTTCTCCATTTCCTTTGGAGCCGTCCCGAGGAGCAGACATTTGCTCATTTTTGATCGAATTATCCTGCGAATAGTCAATTTGAGTTGAATGAACTGCATCAGGAGTGCCATCTTCATCAACGATATGCACTGCCTCTTCATTTTCCTGTTCATTGTTTTCATTCGCAAAGTCATTTTTGCTCTGTTCATCTTCAAATTTCACTTTTTTCTCATTGAAAGCATCATTTGACGTTAACACTGTTTCTTGCTGCAACTTCTTTTCTTCTTCAGGCTTTTGTTTCTCAATGACATCCATCCCATCCAATTCATTTGCATAACTTCGAATAGGTTCAACAGAACTCACAGTAAGGTCATTTGATACAGCAGACGACGCAGCAAAGGGAGATCTGGATGAGCTAAGCATTCGTTTGCGCTCTTCGGAAACAGTTGAGTTAATTCTGCTGCTTGATCCGCTTCCGCTTCTTGGAATTCTCGAGCTATTTTGATTTGATTTTGAAGAAGAAGATGCGTTTGACATCGATGATGGCGTTGTTCCTTTTGCTTTTGTGCTGCTTCTCAACGACGGGATGCGCTTGTCTGCACCAGCACCATTTTCTTTGCTTTCGGAAGAAGTCGATTTTTTTGCTGAAATCACGCTGTGTGCGGTTCTTTTTGCACTTGTCGCACTAACAGAGTCACTGGATGAAGAATTAGCCGAAGAATTAGCTGAAGAATTTGGTGCAGACGGAGTTGATGGTGTTTTTGCAGAAGCTGAAGAAGGCTGTCTGTATGCTGGTCGGTTCGCTCCAAACCGAGGAGGAGTCAGGCTGCGCTGCCTTCTCTGCCCAAAAAGCGGAGGTTTCATACTCAAAACAACAGACTTCTTCGGTTTTGGCTGAGCAGCAGCCTTTTCTCCAGCAGCAACAGAAGAAGACAGTGAAGAAGAAGATGATGATGAAATGGATGCATTTGAAGTGTCTGAGGCTGATCCCATCAGTTTTGCTGATGAAAGCTCTGTGTCTTCAGAAGCTGAAGAAGACGATGAAGTGGATTGGATGTCTGCTGGTGAAGAAAGATCGTGTGGAGCAACGGGAGTTTCCACAGACGAAAGAGGCAGACGTAATTGCGATGTTTTTGTTTCATCCTGCTTTGCCCTTGCAAAATATCCACCAAATTGATTCTTTGCTTCCCTTCCTCGTTTTGTTTGCACTTCTTTTCCACTTTGTTGCATTTTGCTACTCTCATTATTGTCGAAATGGCTGTTTTTGTGTGAATTCTTATCTTCTTCTTTCTCCTCCTCTTCCTCCTCCTCCTCTTCTTCTCTTTCTTCTTTGTCTGCCTGTACAAATTGTACTTTTCTATCTTTTTTTTGAGTAAATTGTTGTGTTTTCAGTGTTTTTCTGCTAGTGGCACTTCCATTCGACCCTTTTCCTTCTTTTTCCTCTTTTGCTGGTATACCTTTTTCAGGTTCCTCTTTTGATGATTCATTTTCTGTGTTTGAAGAGTTTTCTACCATTTCACTTTCTTCCTCTTCATACAACAAACTTCGCTTGTGCTCCATTTGCTTTTGCTTTAAATCTCTATATTTGGATAAACGTTCGCTTTTTTTCATTCTCTGACTTTTGATTTCTTCATCATCATCATCTTCTTCTTCTTCCTCCACCTCTTCTTCATCTTCATTTCCCACGAAATTTCTTTTCGTTCCTTTCTTTCCATTTTTCTTCTGTTTGTAACTGCGTGTAAGTTGATTCTGTTCCTGAGATCCTTCGCCTTCATCGCCTTCTTCTCCTTCATCGCTCTCCTCCTTTTTCGCTTCTTTCCTCATCTGCCTCTCTTTCTCCCTCTTTCGCTCTCTTTCCTTGTCTCTCTTGCGCTTCAGCTTCCATTCCATCTCCTTCAGCTTCTGCAGCTGAAGCATCTGCTCCTCAATCGCCTTCCTCTCCTTGAACATCCTCAGCGCCTCGTCTCTTTTCCTCCATTTTTCCTCCTTCGCCTTCTCCCTCTCTTCTGCCTCCTGCTGCTGCTTCTTCTTCATCTCCTTGATCCGCTGCCTCGCACGCTCCTGCGCCTGTTTCTGCGTAAGCTCCAGCTGCTGCTGCTTGAGCATCTGCAGCTCGTGGCTCTCTTCTGAATCAGCTGCACTCTGCTTTTCGTTCTTATTCGTCATATTTTGCTTGGAAGTCGATTGATTGCTTGTTGGAAGTTTTCCTGAGGGATGAACAACTTTGCCTTTTGCTGATGAAGACGAGGCAACAGAAGCAGAAGAATGAATCGAACCAATCCTTGTTTTATTCTCTCTGTCTGTTGAAACATTTCTTTGAGCAGATATTCCTTGTCTGTTTTCTGTGCCTCTTTCGCTGCTTTTGGCTCTAACATAAATAGAGCCATTTTCATCTTTTCTGCTAATTTCAGCTGTTCTTGCTGTTCTTTGAGGAATCATTCTGTTTTGTGTGCCTCGTTCAGACAGAGAATTAGCACGAATTGAATGCGAAGTCAATGCCAACTGATCAGCAGCTGTTTTGTTTTCTTTTTTGAATCCAAAACTTTCTCTTTCTCTTTCTCTCTCTCTTTCACTTTCATCAGAAAAGTTCTCTTTGTCGCTTCTGCTGTCCTGCTCATAGCTCAATCCATCTTCTGTGCTATTTTCGTATTCACCCTCAGAATTGCGATTGTTTCTGTGCCGATGCCTATGTTGGCTGTGATGCCGGCGGTGTTTATGAGAATGGCGACGATAATCGCTCTCTTCTTCTGCTTCTTCTTCGATTTCTGCTTCGCTTTCTGCTTCTGAATATTTTTTCCTTTCTTGTCTGTGTTCATATAAATAATCTTCTGATGTTTTTGAGTGATTCTCCTTTTTGATCTCTTCTCTTTCTCTTTTAATACCTTCGCCTTCATCTTCCTCTTCTTCCAGTTCCAACTCCCACACTTCTTCTTCTTCTTCTTCTGCATCTTCATCCTCCTCTTCATCTCCCTCTTCATTTTCATCATCTTCATTTTCATTGTTCATTCTCTTTCTATTCATTACAAACAGCTTCCTTTCTTCTTCCATTTGAAACGCTTGATTCTTCTTCTCTGTGTGAAAAGGGAATTTTCTTTCTCTTTCTTCAATTTCACGCCAAAATTGTGGATCATCCACAATTCTTCCCTCTTTCTTTTGGCTTTTCTTGCCTGCTTCCATTCGCATTGAAGAAATCACTTCGTTTTTCGCCTTTTCTCGCTCTCTCATCCGATCTTTCTCTTTCTCCTTCTCTTTTCTCATCACTTCTGCCTCATCATCTTCTTCCTCGTCTTCCTCTTTTCTTTCTTTTTCCTTGTTTTTCACAAACGATGAAGCACCAATTGCTCTGTTTTCTGTTTTATTTTCCTTTTCCTGCTTTCCTTTGTTCTCTTCCCTCGCCAAATTCTTCTCTTCTTCTCGTTTTGGGCGGTTGATAATGTTAAATCCAAACCGATTTCTTTGAGTCAAAGCACTTTCTGAACGAGAAGTCAGTCGCTGCGATTGCGCTGGCTCTTTTGGCACTGAAATAACTTTGCCTGCTTCTCTTCTGCCTTCGCTATTCAGCTTAATTGCTTCTTCTTCTTCTTCCTTCTCAAATACATCCGCTTTCCTTTTATTTCCCCATCCTTTTTCGTATTTTCCGTGTTTTGTTTCTTCTTTTCCTTCTTCATTTTCTTCGCCATCTTCTCCTCTCTCCTTTTCTTTTCTTTTCCTCTGACCAATCGCTTCATCAAATTTCCTTCCCTCTCTCTCTTCTGCCTGTGTCCAATATCTGCTTTTCCTTTTATTCTGTTTGGGGCTGTCATCTCTAAGCGCCTTCTCAATCAGCTCATCCAGATCCCCATCTTCATCAAATGCGTCTTTTGCTTCTTCTTTTGTTTCTTCTTCTTCTCTTTCTTTTCCTTCTTTTGAACTTTCGGTATTTTCTTCGAGTTTCTCCCTCTTTCCTTTCAAATAGCTGCTTTCCTCTCTTTCCGTTCTTGGCTTCAAAGATTGCCTTTCCAAACTTCTGATAATTTCGTTTCGTCTTCTTTCTTTTTCCTCTTTCCTCTTTCTTTTCGCTTCGATTGCTGCTAACATCATCTGATTTTCGCTTTCTCGTTCAGAAAATTCATTCTCATTTTTTTCTCTCTGAAAATATTTGCTTCTTTCTTCCTCTTTTTTCGTTCGGTCGGTCCATTTCTTTGCTTGTTCTTTATCCTCTTCTTCTTCCTGTTTGCCGTTTCCTTCTCTCTCATATTCATCGTATTTATATCTGTCTTTTCTATGTTTGTGATAAGATTTTCTAACATCTTCTCCAAATTCAGAACTTTTTCTCTCCTCCAGCCTTGTTTTAGAAGAAGACCCAGAACGGAATTTCGTATAATTTTGATCATCATCATTATCATCTTCTTCTTCCTTTTCTTTGTTTTCTTCCCCTTCTCTTCTCTTCAGCCCACTTCGAACGTATTTCAGCGGAGATTGCTCGATTGCTTCAACCAGCTTTGCACGTGTCATCAACGGCGACGGAACAAGCAGCGACGAAATGCTTCTTTGAGACTCAGACAAAACCGGCTGTTCGTCTGCATTCTCTGCCTCTGCTGCTTCTCTTTCGCTTCCTTTGAATCTGAGTGAGCTTGACTCCTTTTCAGAAGACGTTCTATCAAATGAAGAAATTTCTTTGTTTTTGTCTTTCTCTTTCATCTTGTGCTTCAACTGGATGTAGTTCTGCAGCTCTTCCCATTCTTTCAGCAGAATCGCCTCTTTCTCTGCAATCAGCACTGAAACATCATTCGCATCCTCGTTTTCCGTTTGCATCTTCTTTCTGTTGAGTTGTTGTTTCTGCTGCTGTTGTTGATTCGATTGGCTTTGCTTAATTTCACCTCCTTTCTCCTTCTCTTTCTCTTTCTCCTCTTCGTGCATTTGCCTTTCTCTTTCTCTCCATCTCTCCATTTCACCATCTTCTTCTCTTCCATCTTCGCTTCTGTCCGTCCATCGTGTCGCAGCAGCCATTCCAGTTGTTGTTGAAGTGACAGGATTGAATGACAGGGCAGAAGAGCGAAACAATCGGCTTCCTCCAGCTGCTCTCGAAACAAGAGGCGATGGCGCATTCACCAGCGGAGTTGTCAGTGGAACATGAGGCTGTGAAAGCTGAGGAACTGGTGCTCGGGAGCTTGCTGTTGTTGATAATGCTGCTGATAATGATGTGGTTGGAGATGAAGATGAAGAAAATGAAGCAGACGTCTGGAGAGGTTGTGATGTTGCTAGAAATGAAGTGCCAGAAGATGAAGGAGCTTTTGAAGCGACTGTCTGAAGACGTGTAAATGAATCGTTCTGAGTAACTGGAACACTGCTTTGCACATTGCGGATTGATTCTTGTGCAGATGGAATAGATATTGCCGATGAAAGGATAGATTCTGTATGCTTCAAAGTGGATGGAAGCATGTTGAAAGATAATTGATTTGATGAGTGACGAACAAAGTTATGTGGCTGCAGTGCATCCATTTTAAACATAGATTCATTTTGAGTTGTTCCTGTTTGCGGAAAATTTATATCAGAAAAATTTGTTCGAAATGTGGTTGAATCGCTATCTGACGAAATGTGAAAAGTTGGTTGAGGCACAAAAGCTGAAGAAGGTGGTGGCGTACTTGTTCTGTGTTGAACAACATTTGATGATATGATTTCTTGTTGCGACTCAAGAAGTGGCGATTGAAGTGGAAATGAATGGGAATTTTCATCCAAAAATCGTTGTTGCTGAGTAAAATTTGATTGAAAATATCTTGATGTATTTTTTTCTTGTTGATTTGTTTGTCTCAAAGGAAATGGACGTTGAGGAGGGGGAGGTGGAAGAGAAGATCTTGATTGAAATGAAGATTGTGATGAAAATGCGTTGCTTGCTTGATATGATGGAGTTACCACGAGAGATGGGGAAATGCTCCTGGAGGATAAAATTTCCTGATCTTTTTTTCATATATATGTCAAAATTTCAAATTAAACCAATAAGTTAAATTTTTGGTTCAAATAATTTAAATCAAACCAAATGAAGGAGTTGAATTATTACTGAAAGTATCCATAGAGTTCTTTGCAAGGCCATATTGTAACGATGCCCGCAGTGGCGGCTTTGGCAGAAAAATAGCCATTCAAAATTTAATTGCATGCCCATTATACAATGCATTTTTTCGAAAAAATTTATTAGAAACTTCGTTTTTTAACAAGAAATTATAAATTATTGAAGTACAATAAATAAAAATAATGCACGAATATTTCATATGACGTTGTTTTTTTAAAATGAAGACTGTTTATTCAAATATTCAATTAAACTCATCTCGAAAAATAATTGAAAAATCATATTTTGTCTTTCAAAATCACTAATCGGTAAATATGGTGTATGCATTTAATGCATTAGCAATTCAATTTTATCAAATGTTGTGATATTTTGATATTAAATGGAAATGCGAGAATTTATCAACACATAAAACTAATTAAACAAAAAAAAAAAAAAAAAAAAAAAAACACTTTATTTAACATGTTTTCATCGCTTTTTAATATACATTTATTTTGAAACAAACACGATTGCAGGAACGTTTACTAAAGAAAAAAAGTTGAGGTTGAGATTTAATGCATAGAAATAAATAATTATCTAAAACAAAAATTGATGCAAAAGCTCACCTTATGAGCTTCTGCAGATTATTGACTTTAATATTTTTCCCCTCAAATTCCCTGCTACACAAACTGAAGCACATCCTCTGATAGAGAAAGCTCAGCTTCTGTCTCAAATCATATTTTCTTTTCAATCCAAATGGCATCTTCAGCTCTTCTAAATTTGAACTCTTCCCACAAAAAGCATCTGATAATCTCCTTTTTTTATCCTATCTCTCTTCCATCTCCTTATAATCCATTTATTTCCTTTTTCGTTTTCTTTATCCTATTTTTTAACAACAGTTTCGAATCAGATTCTTTCTAAATTTCGGCCTCAATCTCATGCATCTTCTTATCAAATTATTCTTTAACTCATTCACCTGCTTGCATTTATTAATTTCTTTCTTCTCTGAGTTCTTCCTTCTTCTGAACGCAGAATGCTGTATTTTTATGGATGCCACAAGTATTTGTTGTTTGTGAATTGTATATCATTCACAGTCTCAAATAAGAATCATCAACCACATCAAAAATTAAATACATATGAAAAACAAAAACAATGCAGAAATCAGCACAACAACAAATCCTGTTTGAAAATCAAAAGCTAACAACTGTCACTCAAGAAAATATATTGAAGAAGTGTTCAATATTTACTTATTTCTAGCAAATAAGTTGTCTGCTGTTTTGAATTTTTCTGGAAAATTCACAGCTAAAGATAATCGCAAACAACAATAAAAGTTAGAGGAGGCAAGTGAATGTCTGAGGGAAAAGGATGAAGATAAAAAACAGAAGCGAAGAGGACTGAAAAAGTGAAATCAAAGGAAAGAGAAAGAAAAAGCGAGCAGAAAGGGGAGAATGATAAAGAAGTGCGTGAGGAGTTCAGCAAATTTGTGGAAAAGAAGAAGGAGCGCATGCAAGAGGAGAGCAACAAAAACTTGGATAGAATTTTCTTGCTGTTGTTAAATCGCATCTTTCAGTTAGCAGCGCAGAATCAGATCCATTAAAGGTTCAAAATGAATCTTTTGGCATTTATGAATTGTCATCAGAGTAGTAGAAAGTACAGAGATTTCTTGTTAGGAATCAAGAGTTGGAGGCAGAAAGGAATATGGAAGAAGATCACAAAAAAAGAAAGATGATTTTGAATGGGACGAAAAGGTGAAAGAGAGAAATATAATTGTAAGTGAGACAGAACAGGAAGAAAGCATTAAGGCAAAGGAGAAAGTGGAACAATCCCAAAGAAGTGATAGAAGAAAACGTGAAAGAAAAGAAAAAATAAGCAAATATACACCAAAGAAAATAGCTTATCTGGCAAGCACGATGTAACAACAGAAAATTATCTGCCCTGAATGAAATTTTTTCAACTTATTGTGAAGATAACAACAATGTATTCGTCAGGAATCTCAAAGAAAAGAATATTACGGGAAAACAGAAGCAAATGCAAAATTTTATCAATTTGAATTGTGGCTATGATGATTTTTTATGCTGAGAAGAGCTATGCTTCGTTCCTTTTGCTCCCCTTCTTTATCCTTCGTATCGAACTCAATCTTCAAAATCAGGGATTAGCCGATTTTGTTCCAACTTAATGATTGCTATTATTTTCTTTTTTCTTTGTGATATTTCAAGTTCAATTTCTATTTCTATTTCCACAACAATTCATAGCCCAAATTCTTCAAGAAATTTAAACTTGAAATTATTTGAAATTTATTAGCTTTTTCATTCGTTTTGAGTAGCTTTTCCCCCCTCAAAATATCTCTTTAATTTCAAATAAGAAAAAGAGTCAATTGAATATTTTCTTCGTTTTTTATTATGCGTTT
Organism: Monocercomonoides exilis; assembly: GCF_001643675.1. NCBI lineage: Eukaryota > Preaxostyla > Oxymonadida > Polymastigidae > Monocercomonoides > Monocercomonoides exilis. The sequence continues at coordinate 316,595 of NW_027150554.1, read as the reverse complement.
TGATATTTCTTTTATTGCTGACATTTTCCACTTTATCTTTTTAAAAAGATAAATCTTCCATGCCTTCAAGTCAATTTTCACAAGATTTTTCATCAAATATTGAAAACGAAGCAGGTCGAAGCAATTGAAATATTTAAATAGTTTTATTTTATACACATTTTGATGAACATCATTGAAAATGATGTTTTCCATGTTTTTGCAAGGGATCAAACGATTGACATATTTTTATTATTCAACTTTCATTTCACTCTCTCTTTGTCAAGTGCTTAACAATTCAAAAGTTATCGTTTTCTATTTTTTGTGAGATTCATCCTTCATTTCCTTCTTGTTTTCCTTTGATAATAAATAAATAATAAATAAAAGTTAGAGGAATTTGTTTTTGAGTTGCCAGATAAAATTAAAATTTGTTCAATTTGCGCAAGATAATCAAATGATTTTCTTGTTAAAACTATAACTTGTACTTTAAGTTTTATTTCAAATTCAGTTTGTTTTAGTTTTCTAAGAAGTAATCACTATATTTCGTAAAAAATGGCTTAAAAAAATCCACAAAAGCAAAAAATAGCTTTTCTTTATATCTTTGAAATAAATGTCTTTATTTGACCAAAGGTGATAGAAAAAGAAAAATTCAAAAAATGAGTTTTGAAAAAAAAGCAGCTAGCACATTTTTTTTAAAAAACCTGCCAAATTTATCAAGCACAAATAGCAAAAGAATGATCAATACACTGCTATGAATGAAGTTAAACATCAATCGTATTAATGTTCAAAGATCAAAAAGGCTAAACATTAAAACAGGATGCATAGTAGATCTGCAGTGCAATCAACATTCGACAAGAGAATTCATCAACAAGTCAAGCTTGTCATGTGCTTTACTTCTTTCTCGAAGCATTAGCCTGCTCCCAGAACTCATTCACATTCATCATTTGCGCCTTTGTGGGGTTGACTGTAATCTTCCACATGTTTTTGTCATCAGGCCCTGTGTATCCAACAGAATATAGGTAATCCTCAAATGTTGCATAGTTGAACATCGGTGACTGCACCATCGTGCAAAATACCTCAAAGCAATATTCGTCTGTTGTCTTGTCGTCATACAGCGTAATTGTTGTATGTGGATTCTGGCTAATCTGCTCAGCCTTCTTGCAGAAGCGAGATCCCATCCAGAAACCCAGTGTGGGATGGAAAGATATTCCACCCATCATTCGCGAATGAGGAATTCCTTCTTTGTCTACTGTCGTCAAGAAGCACGGCTTTCCAGTCAAAGATGCGCGATACATAATTTGCGTATCACGGTCATATGCTGGTGGCTCGCATACAAGCACCTCAGGAACATTTGTTGAGATTACGTGCTTTTCCACTGATCGTAAAGCATATCGCAGAATAACCCACTTCGGATCCTCTGGACCCGCGTAACCATACGTCTTTAATGAATCGTTCCACATCTTCTTTTTCGTTTCCAACGTTCGATCAACCCAGCACACAGCATCCACAACAACCTGGCTCAAATCCTTCTTGTTCACAAACAACAGATTCACATTCGGGTTGGCATCAATCTCCTTCACCTTTTTCGAATCTCCGCTTGTCGCATGTGCAATGCCAAATTCGTCACTATAAATTGTCTCCATCATTCGACTCTCCTGGTGCAATGCATTCCATGTGATCAGGCATGCGTTCTTGTCAATGTCCATTGCTGCTCTCACTGCAGCCATAGCCTCCTTGTCTTTGTACGGTCCATCTGGCAATGGTTTCAGAGGCGCTTTGCGATCAATATCAAATGCGTGAGGGTCCTGTGGGACACCAGCATACACTTCGCGTCCGTGCACGACGGAATGGATTGTGAAGAACACAATACGCGCACGCTCATCGTCTTTCCCTGTGTATCCGAACTGAAGCATTTTGTCTGTCCACACATCTTCAATATCCTCCTTCTTTGCTGATACTCTCGCTGAACAATGTGCAACAACGTTGTTGTTATCACCTGCAGGACATATAGACAATGTCACAAAACCATTCTGTTCAATTTGTCCTAGCTTCCGTGTGTTGTTTTTTGTGAAAATAAAGAACCCTGCTTTTTCAGAATGTTGGAGCATTACCACCCTTGTATTCAGGTGTGTTCCATAGCCCGTTGAAAGTACACTCCAGAAAAATAACCCTTTGTGAGTCAATAAATACTTGTCAGCTTCAGTCATTTTTCAAGTTATGTAATTAACACAACCCAATTAATGGTAGTTATGATCATTATTATTTAAAATGATGGGTTTAATGGAAATGATAAGAAATAAACATATAAATACCATTAATAGATTTATATATTATATGTATCACGTGAAATGTTAATATTTATCCAAATATTGAACTTTCCCTTAAAAAATAATATTTATTGAATATTTTTCATAAACAATTTTTAAAAAATCCTAAAAAATTATTCAAATCTTTGAAAAAAATAATTATATTTTGATTAATTTAAAATATTTTTGATTTCATTTTTTTTGAATCGATTTTGAAACACCTTGTGTGGGAAATTGATTTGAATAATTTTTTAGGATTTTTTAAAAATTGTTTATGAAAAATATTCAATAAATATTATTTTTTAAGGGAAAGTTCAATATTTGGATAAATATTAACATTTCACGTGATACATATAATATATAAATCTATTAATGGTATTTATATGTTTATTTCTTATCATTTCCATTAAACCCATCATTTTAAATAATAATGATCATAACTACCATTAATTGGGTTGTGTTAATTACATAACTTGAAAAATGACTGAAGCTGACAAGTATTTATTGACTCACAAAGGGTTATTTTTCTGGAGTGTACTTTCAACGGGCTATGGAACACACCTGAATACAAGGGTGGTAATGCTCCAACATTCTGAAAAAGCAGGGTTCTTTATTTTCACAAAAAACAACACACGGAAGCTAGGACAAATTGAACAGAATGGTTTTGTGACATTGTCTATATGTCCTGCAGGTGATAACAACAACGTTGTTGCACATTGTTCAGCGAGAGTATCAGCAAAGAAGGAGGATATTGAAGATGTGTGGACAGACAAAATGCTTCAGTTCGGATACACAGGGAAAGACGATGAGCGTGCGCGTATTGTGTTCTTCACAATCCATTCCGTCGTGCACGGACGCGAAGTGTATGCTGGTGTCCCACAGGACCCTCACGCATTTGATATTGATCGCAAAGCGCCTCTGAAACCATTGCCAGATGGACCGTACAAAGACAAGGAGGCTATGGCTGCAGTGAGAGCAGCAATGGACATTGACAAGAACGCATGCCTGATCACATGGAATGCATTGCACCAGGAGAGTCGAATGATGGAGACAATTTATAGTGACGAATTTGGCATTGCACATGCGACAAGCGGAGATTCGAAAAAGGTGAAGGAGATTGATGCCAACCCGAATGTGAATCTGTTGTTTGTGAACAAGAAGGATTTGAGCCAGGTTGTTGTGGATGCTGTGTGCTGGGTTGATCGAACGTTGGAAACGAAAAAGAAGATGTGGAACGATTCATTAAAGACGTATGGTTACGCGGGTCCAGAGGATCCGAAGTGGGTTATTCTGCGATATGCTTTACGATCAGTGGAAAAGCACGTAATCTCAACAAATGTTCCTGAGGTGCTTGTATGCGAGCCACCAGCATATGACCGTGATACGCAAATTATGTATCGCGCATCTTTGACTGGAAAGCCGTGCTTCTTGACGACAGTAGACAAAGAAGGAATTCCTCATTCGCGAATGATGGGTGGAATATCTTTCCATCCCACACTGGGTTTCTGGATGGGATCTCGCTTCTGCAAGAAGGCTGAGCAGATTAGCCAGAATCCACATACAACAATTACGCTGTATGACGACAAGACAACAGACGAATATTGCTTTGAGGTATTTTGCACGATGGTGCAGTCACCGATGTTCAACTATGCAACATTTGAGGATTACCTATATTCTGTTGGATACACAGGGCCTGATGACAAAAACATGTGGAAGATTACAGTCAACCCCACAAAGGCGCAAATGATGAATGTGAATGAGTTCTGGGAGCAGGCTAATGCTTCGAGAAAGAAGTAAAGCACATGACAAGCTTGACTTGTTGATGAATTCTCTTGTCGAATGTTGATTGCACTGCAGATCTACTATGCATCCTGTTTTAATGTTTAGCCTTTTTGATCTTTGAACATTAATACGATTGATGTTTAACTTCATTCATAGCAGTGTATTGATCATTCTTTTGCTATTTGTGCTTGATAAATTTGGCAGGTTTTTTAAAAAAAATGTGCTAGCTGCTTTTTTTCAAAACTCATTTTTGAATTTTTCTTTTCTATCACCTTTGGTCAAATAAAGACATTTATTTCAAAGATATAAAGAAAAGCTATTTTTTGCTTTTGTGGATTTTTTTAAGCCATTTTTTACGAAATATAGTGATTACTTCTTAGAAAACTAAAACAAACTGAATTTGAAATAAAACTTAAAGTACAAGTTATAGTTTTAACAAGAAAATCATTTGATTATCTTGCGCAAATTGAACAAATTTTAATTTTATCTGGCAACTCAAAAACAAATTCCTCTAACTTTTATTTATTATTTATTTATTATCAAAGGAAAACAAGAAGGAAATGAAGGATGAATCTCACAAAAAATAGAAAACGATAACTTTTGAATTGTTAAGCACTTGACAAAGAGAGAGTGAAATGAAAGTTGAATAATAAAAATATGTCAATCGTTTGATCCCTTGCAAAACATGGAAAACATCATTTTCAATGATGTTCATCAAAATGTGTATAAAATAAAACTATTTAAATATTTCAATTGCTTCGACCTGCTTCGTTTTCAATATTTGATGAAAAATCTTGTGAAAATTGACTTGAAGGCATGGAAGATTTATCTTTTTAAAAAGATAAAGTGGAAAATGTCAGCAATAAAAGAAATATCAAAACGCATAATAAAAAACGAAGAAAATATTCAATTGACTCTTTTTCTTATTTGAAATTAAAGAGATATTTTGAGGGGGGAAAAGCTACTCAAAACGAATGAAAAAGCTAATAAATTTCAAATAATTTCAAGTTTAAATTTCTTGAAGAATTTGGGCTATGAATTGTTGTGGAAATAGAAATAGAAATTGAACTTGAAATATCACAAAGAAAAAAGAAAATAATAGCAATCATTAAGTTGGAACAAAATCGGCTAATCCCTGATTTTGAAGATTGAGTTCGATACGAAGGATAAAGAAGGGGAGCAAAAGGAACGAAGCATAGCTCTTCTCAGCATAAAAAATCATCATAGCCACAATTCAAATTGATAAAATTTTGCATTTGCTTCTGTTTTCCCGTAATATTCTTTTCTTTGAGATTCCTGACGAATACATTGTTGTTATCTTCACAATAAGTTGAAAAAAATTTCATTCAGGGCAGATAATTTTCTGTTGTTACATCGTGCTTGCCAGATAAGCTATTTTCTTTGGTGTATATTTGCTTATTTTTTCTTTTCTTTCACGTTTTCTTCTATCACTTCTTTGGGATTGTTCCACTTTCTCCTTTGCCTTAATGCTTTCTTCCTGTTCTGTCTCACTTACAATTATATTTCTCTCTTTCACCTTTTCGTCCCATTCAAAATCATCTTTCTTTTTTTGTGATCTTCTTCCATATTCCTTTCTGCCTCCAACTCTTGATTCCTAACAAGAAATCTCTGTACTTTCTACTACTCTGATGACAATTCATAAATGCCAAAAGATTCATTTTGAACCTTTAATGGATCTGATTCTGCGCTGCTAACTGAAAGATGCGATTTAACAACAGCAAGAAAATTCTATCCAAGTTTTTGTTGCTCTCCTCTTGCATGCGCTCCTTCTTCTTTTCCACAAATTTGCTGAACTCCTCACGCACTTCTTTATCATTCTCCCCTTTCTGCTCGCTTTTTCTTTCTCTTTCCTTTGATTTCACTTTTTCAGTCCTCTTCGCTTCTGTTTTTTATCTTCATCCTTTTCCCTCAGACATTCACTTGCCTCCTCTAACTTTTATTGTTGTTTGCGATTATCTTTAGCTGTGAATTTTCCAGAAAAATTCAAAACAGCAGACAACTTATTTGCTAGAAATAAGTAAATATTGAACACTTCTTTAATATTGTACTTTGATTGTTGATGTGTTTGGTGGAAATAATATAGAGAAGAGACGATTTGTTGGAAATCAACTGAATTCTGAGAAAAAGAAGCAAATTATGAGAAATGAGAAAAGTCAAGATGTGGCGAGGAAGAATAATGAAGGAAAAAACGAAAGAGAGATAATGAAGAAAGCATAAACATAGAAAAAGATGAACTTATCAAAAGAAAAATAAATAGGCTGACAAAAGTGAAGTCCGGCATTTGTATCTTTTTTAATTCAAAGGAATGAATACAAAAATAGAAGATAAAATAATATCAACGATCAAGCAACAGCTGAGCAAGTCACATTGTTTTCTAAACAATCAGAGGAGATTTTTTCAGGGAGGGAACAGCAGGTGATGTTCAATTAAAAATCTTTTTTGTAAAATTGTTTGAAAATTTGACGGGTTGTTGAAGTTTAAAAAATAAATGATTGTCAAAATGTAATTATTTGCGATTATGAATTATGATGTAAATAACAAACTCATGGAAAGGCAAGTAATTTTTGAATTTTTGTGAGAACAAGCATTAATTTCATTGTCTGTTCAAATTCTGTAATGCTTGAGATAATTATAAAAAATGTTTATCTTCATCATAACAACACAAATGTACTCCTATATAAGGCATAATATTTTCGATGGCAATTATTATTCTTCAAGTTTTTTAAGAAAATTACGATTTTCAAATTATTTTCCCAATTAAACTTTCATCCGTAAAAATGAACAAGCAGTTATTCAATATTGTGTTAAAGATCCAAAAAAAAGGAAAAAGAAAGGCAAATGGAGAAGATCCTGGTACCACATGATCAACGCCCTTAATTAATAAATTTTGTTATTTATTCTCATTGTGCTCATAAGGTTTTAGGGTTTTGACGAATTAAACATTTTCATATTGGATAGTGTGATGGTTTAGGGTTTTACCGAGCAAATTTAGGGTTAGGGTTAACCCTAGAAGAGATTTTCAGAATGAAAATGATATAAATAGTGGGTAGGATCACCTTGGTACCAGGATCTACTCCACTTGCCAAAAGAAAGAAAAAAGATGACACAATTTTAAAGAAATATTAATTTTTTTGACCTTGTTTATACTTTCTATCAACACGCAGTTCTAGGTATTTTTTATAAATATTTATTCTGTTGCAAAAATATTCTGTATAATACAACTTGCTTTGGATGTTTTGAATCTTTCTCAAGTTTTCTTTATGTTTGTGTTTATTCTATTTTTGCCTGCTTTTGTGAAAGATAACCTTTTGTTCTTCGTATTTGTTATTTCATTAAATTTAACATTGAATTCAATTCTCAAAATTCAAATTGCAATTTTTGTGATAGAATGTTTGCTGTGACTGTTATAATAATAGTACTATTTTCAAAAAATATGTAAATATTGTTGATTTTGAAAAGCATTTATCAATTTATTTTCAAAATAAATAAAAAAAGAGAATTTACATCTGAAAGAGTGTAAAATTATCTAAAAGCATTTTAAATTTTTCAAGCAAAAAGTTAAATGTTCAATGAAGCATAATTTTTTCATTTTTCAAGGTACTAGCATATTCGATCAACCATCCAATGAATATTCCTTTGAAAATGAAGATATGATGCTTTTTGTATCTTGTTTTAATTTTCTATCTAAAGTGAGCAATCACCCAAATACCTCAGCTGCCTGATAACTTGTGAGTCTCTTCACAGCAGTGCTTATTTCATCCTCACCAAACAGTTCCTCTGCTTCAGCCTGCTCGTCCAAGCACGATCCCTTTCCCTGCATCAGAACGCCCAAAATCTCACTCACTTCGCTGCTGCTCATCTTCCCGCCTTTCCAAAGAGAAGCTGCATGGCTGCTGCACAAATAGCGCGAAACTAACACAGCCACTGCAACTTTAACACACAGAGGAGCACACTCTCTCATTTCATCGTTTCGCTTTGAGGATGACAGGGAACATAAAGCAAAGTCAGAAGGAATGAATTGAGAATTAATCTCAGAATATTTGCACTGAAAGCGGATCAGCCACAGCGCTGTCTCTTTTGCCTGGCTGAGGAGAGAAGAATAAGTTGATGAGGAATTGAATGAAGTGGAAGGAGAACAAATTGAAGCTGAAGTGGAGCATGAAGCGATGTTTGATTGATACAACTGATGAAATGGGGCTTTGAGACTGTTCTGAGCATGCAAATTTGTCTGTTGAAGTTGGGCAGCATTTGGAATGTGTAATAGATTGAGCACTGTTTGATTGAAAGGAAGAGGAAGAAGGAAGTCAGAAGAAGACTGCGTGGAATGAAGTGGCATTGTTGGAGAAGAAGAAGAAGAAGCAAACGTTTGCAATGAGTTTGAAGAAAAAGACGAAAAAGAAGGATTTCTGAATGATTTTTGTGGAGGCATCTTTGAAGCACAAATAAATGTATGCAAAAGAAGCTGAAGTCTCCGAAAGGCAAAAAGTATTTTTACAGCTGGAATATCCAGAAGCGAAGGAAGAAGTGAAGAAATAGCTCGGATTTGCATATTGAAAGGATCAACAGAATGAATGGAGCTCTGTTGATTGCGTTGAAATGGTAGTGAAGGGGTGAAAGAAGCAGGGCAATTAGTTCTATTTGAAGCGATAAGAAGTGGCTCGAGTGAAAGAATAAATGAATCCAAGCAATTGTTGTTCATAATCTTGTCAGCTGAAGTGTGGAGAAAAAGCATCAGGGCAAACTTGGCTGTGTGAATGAACAGTCGGATGCTTTTGGAGATTAAACAAGACAAAATGTGTGTGTTAGACAAAGGAGAAGGAGATGATGAAGAGGAAGAAGAAATTTGCAAATCCTGAGAATCTGTTTCCGAACTAAACGATGAAGAATTCTGGTTATGTGATTGTATTTCTGAAAGATCACGTGAAATAAGACTTATGAATTGGAGTAATTGTGAAGTTGCTTCAAAGAAGTGTGCATTTCGTATGTTGTACACAACAGAAGACTGAAAAACAAAAAAAAAAAAAAAATGCGCAATAAAAAGTGAGTTTTGTGAAAACAAATAAAAAAATTAAAGCATCAGAAAAATATGTTTAAAATAAAAAAATTCAAAGGGAAAAAAACGAAGAAAAAGCAATTTTTCATTAGTAAAATTTTCAATCAATCATTTGCAATCCAACAGAAAATCAAACATTTATTAAAAATAACAAACCTCTGTCCATTTCCAAAGATCCATAAGCATGTTCTGTTGGCAAAGCATGGTGAATATGCGACTGAGAAAATGAGAATTTGCAGAAAGAGAAGAAGAGGAGGAGGAGGAAGAGTGAAAAGGGAGTTGGTCAACTGGAGAGAGAGGAAGCGGAAGAAAAGAAGAAAGATGAACAGAAAGCAAAGAGGATAAAAGAGAAGAAGAAAACTCAAAATGACTGGATTGTATCTGCTTTGCAAGGACGTCTGATGAAGATGAAATTGAATTGGTTAAAGTCGAAAAAGAAGAAGAAATAGAAGAAGAAGAAGAAGAAGAAGAAGCGTTTGTTGTTGAGCTGCAAAGAGAAGATGGAGAAAGAGAAGAAAGCAAAACATAAACATCAGATGTTGCATGACTGCAGAATGTTGTTGCCAATTTGAATAAAAGTTGATCTTTTAGAGCTATTCAGAATGAAAGAAATAAAATAAATAAATAAATAAATAAATAAATAAATAAATTACAAAGATAATCAAAATATGTGCTTTGGGATAAAAAAGCATATGAATAATACTAGAAATGCCGTAAATCAAAAAATTCTCTCTTTCTTTAACTCCGATTTTTAACTCTAAAAATAAAATATAAAATCTCTAAGATTCACATACAGACAGAAGGATGTGTGAGTGAAGGCTTCACCAAAATATCTGAAGATACCCAACCAGAATTGCTAAACAGAACAGAAAGAACAACTCCAAGTGAAATAGGAAGTTTCATCAAATTTCGTTCATTTTGAGGAAAAGAGGATTTTTCTATTGATGAATTTGCCTCAAAATTTGAAGATGATGAAGAAGAAGTTACAAGTTTCAACACTTTTCCTGCATTTTGTTCTGCAATTGCACGGAAAATGGGGTCGTATATACTCATCCAGTGCTCTTCTTCTTCATCTCTTGCGAAAGGAGCCTTTGTTTGTAGTTGCTGTGCTAAAGAAGAAGAAGATGATGATGATGATGATGAAAGTGGTGAAGATGAAGAAAACGAAGGCACAAAAGACGAATTTGAAGAAAAAGAAGATCGCGCAAAAGAACCAAAAGGGTTAGAAGCCATTTCAAAAGATGAAGTTGGAGATGTTGATTGAACAGAAAATGGATCAGCAGAATTTGAGGATGGCTCATCAATGCTGCTGAAGGCATCCAAACAAGCACTCACCAAAAAGCTCAATTTTGTCTGTTTTTTGGTCAATGGAACTTGCACTTTTGTTGTTGGATGAACAAAAAGAAGAGCTAAAAGCAGCAATTCCATCCAACTATTGCACACTTTACGTGCATCTGCAAGCCAACTTTCCAAGTCGAAGTGTGAATGTTCTTCAGAAGATTGAGCTTTTTGATAAAAAGATGACGTTTCTTTGAAGTTGTTGAAACTGTTTTCCATTTCATTTGCTCCTTTGCCTTCATCTTTTGCACTGATAATCTGAAGAAGCTGCTGAAAAGGTTTCACAGAAGATTCAAACTCTTCATATGTCATTGTAGTCGAGGAAGAAGATGTTGAAGATGCTCCAAATATATTGATTTGATTGATCCTTTTGCCATTTTGACTCAATTTTTGATTTTGTTTCTCCAAAACGGCATTGAAAAGGCATGAAATATCATTAATTTCATTTTTCCAATTCGAAAAGCTTATCAAAAATGCTTCTTCTTGACTTGAAGTTCCGAGTTTGAGAGTAAAACAATTTTTCGCTCCATTTTTCTTTTTGAATTCTGCTCCTGCTACTTCAATGTTGGTATCTTCATCCATTGTCATTCCCTGTTCCTCATTAACAATTGTTGGATAATCTAATAGAACTTTTCGAAATTGACTCAAACACTCGCTAAGAGCATCAATCGCATAACTCATCTTTGAATTGCACGCTTTGTGATGTGATATTTCAGTGATCTTATCAATAAACATGCAGCCTTCTTCAAATCTACCTCTGAATATTAAATGAGCGATTACTTCAAACAGTTCTTTCGTAGTCGTTTCTGGAGAAGTTATCGTTGCATCATCAGGAAGAATAATAACAGGAAGCATCAACGGTATATGCGAATTAATCCACTGTGAAAATGGCTTCAATATATATGGTATCAACTGGGAATTCTGCAACTTCGGCGCGCTCATAAAAAAGAAGATACGAGAAAGACTCAGAATACGAACGCACATGATGTATTCAATAAGTTCTTTTGGAGTTCTGCAAAGAGAAGAATCTTGTAACTTTAAAGATCCGAATGAAATGGTCGCTGATGTGAGAAGTGAGGAATATGCAATAACAGCTTTTGTAGCCAAAGCAAACGGAGT